>NC_087402.1:15160000-15217500 GCF_031307605.1 Tribolium castaneum
ACATTGAAAACTGAATTATATTTTTGTTCTGAAACGGTAACAGTTTTTACTTTGGTTTTTTGCTTATATCTCGAAAACAGTTACTCCTATCAATTTTTATCTTTTTTTCAAAATTAAAGCTGATAACATTTCCTACAAAATAGTTATTTGCATTTTTCTTGTAGGACCAACCATAAGCGAGTTATAAAGTTGGATATAAATAATATTTAACAAAAACTTGCTTAAAAATAAAATGTTTGAAATACTGAAATTAATTGTGTCTAACACTTTAGTAGAGAAAAAAGAAAAAGACATAAAAGTCACCAAAGTCTTCAGAATCGTTTTTAATCGTCATATTAATAACAATAACATTAATAATAATAATACTAATAGTACTAAATCTGCTTATATGCAAGCGCTTTATTAAGGTAACAGTTTTTTGGTTTCTTGCTTATATCTCGAAAACAGTTACTCCTATGAATTTTTGTCTTTTTTTCAAAATTAAAGCTGATAAAATTTCCTACAAAATAGTTATTTGCATTTTTCTTGTAGGACCAACCATAAACGAGTTATAGAGTTGGATATAAATAATATTTAACAAAAATTTGCTTTAAAATAAAATGTTTGAAAAACTGAAATTAAACTAATTTAATTGTGTCTAACACTTTAGTAGAGAAAAAAAGAAAAGACATAAAAGTCACTAAAGGTTTCAGAGTTGTCTTTAGTTGTCATATTAATAACAATAACATTAATAATAATAATACTAATAGTACTAAATTTGCTTATATGCAAACGCTTAATTAAGGTAACAGTGTTTTGGTTTCTTGCTTATATCTCGAAAACAGTTACTCCTATCAATTTTTATCTTTTTACTAAAATTCAAGCTGATAAAATTTCCTACAAAATAGTTATTTGCAATTTTCATGTAGGACTAACCATAAGCGAGATATATGATTGAAAATAATTAATATTTAAAAAAAAAGTGCTTTAACAGAAAATGTCTTGTGATTTAAAATACACTTAATTTATTGGGTCCAATACTTTTTTTTTAGAAAAAGGAAGTGACATAAAAGTCACTGAAGTCTTCAGAGTCGTTTTTAAATGCTGCAGTTTCGTCTTCGTCTCAAATATTGAAAACTGAATTACATTTTTGTTCAGTAACAGTCACAGTTTTCTTATTGGTTTTTTGCTTATATCTCGAAAACAGTTACTCCTATCAATTTTTATCTTTCTGTCAAAATTAAAGCTGATAAAATTTCCTACAAAATAGTTATTTGCATTTTTCTTGTAGGACCAACCATAAGCGAGTTATAGAGATGAATATAAATAATATTTAACAAAAATTTGCTTTAAAATAAAATGTTTGAAAAACTGAAATTAAACTAATTTAATTGTGTCTAACACTTTAGTAGAGGAAAAAGAAGAAAACATAAAAGTCACTAAAGGTTTCAAAGTTGTCTTTAATCGTCATATTAATAACAATAACATTAATAATAATAATACTAATAGTACTAAATTTGCTTATATGCAAACGCTTAATTAAGGTAACAGTGTTTTGGTTTCTTGCTCATATCTCGAAAACAGTTACTCCTATAAATTTTTATCTTTTTACTAAAATTTAAGCTGATAAAATTTCCTATAAAATAGTTATTTGCATTTTTCTTGTAGGACCAACCATAAACGAGTTATAGAGTTGGATATAAATAATATTTAACAAAAACTTGCTTAAAAATAAAATGTTTGAAATACTGAAATTAAACTAAATTAATTGTGTCTAACACTTTAGTAGAGAAAAAAGAAAGAGACATAAAAGTCACCAAAGTCTTCAGAATCGTTTTTAGTCGTCATATTAATAACAATAACATTAATAATAATAATACTAATAGTACTAAATCTGCTTATATGCAAGCGCTTTATTAAGGTAACAGTTTTTTGGTTTCTTGCTTATATCTCGAAAACAGTTACTCCTATGAATTTTTGTCTTTTTTTCAAAATTAAAGCTGATAAAATTTCCTACAAAATAGTTATTTGCATTTTTCTTGTAGGACCAACCATAAACGAGTTATAGAGTTGGATATAAATAATATTTAACAAAAACTTGCTTAAAAATAAAATGTTTGAAATACTGAAATTAAACTAAATTAATTGTGTCTAACACTTTAGTAGAGAAAAAAGAAAGAGACATAAAAGTCACCAAAGTCTTCAGAATCGTTTTTAGTCGTCATATTAATAACAATAACATTAATAATAATAATACTAATAGTACTAAATCTGCTTATATGCAAGCGCTTTATTAAGGTAACAGTTTTTTGGTTTCTTGCTTATATCTCGAAAACAGTTACTCCTATGAATTTTTGTCTTTTTTTCAAAATTAAAGCTGATAAAATTTCCTACAAAATAGTTATTTGCATTTTTCTTGTAGGACCAACCATAAGCGAGTTATAGAGTTGGATATAAATAATTTTTAACAAAAATTTGCTTTAAAATAAAATGTTTGAAAAACTGAAATTAAACTAATTTAATTGTGTCTAACACTTTAGTAGAGGAAAAAGGAAAAGACATAAAAGTCACTAAAAGTTTCAGAGTTGTCTTTAGTTGTCACATTAATAACAATAACATTAATAATAATAATACTAATAGTACTAAATTTGCTTATATGCAAACGCTTAATTAAGGTAACAGTGTTTTGGTTTCTTGCTTATATCTCGAAAACAGTTACTCCTATCAATTTTTATCTTTTTACTAAAATTTAAGCTGATAAAATTTCCTATAAAATAGTTATTTGCATTTTTCATGTAGGACTAACCATAAGCGAGATATGTGATTGAAAATAATTAATATTTAAAAAAAAAATGCTTTAACAGAAAATGTCTTGTGATTTAAAATACACTTAATTTATTGGGTCCAATACTTTATTAGAAGAAAAAGGAAGTGACATAAAAGTCACTGAAGTCTTCAGAGTCGTTTTTAAATGCTGCAGTTTCGCCTTCGTCTCAAACATTGAAAACTGAATTACATTTTTGTTCAGTAACAGTCACCGTTTTCTTATTGGTTTTTTGCTTATATCTCGAAACCAGTTACTCCTATCAATTTTTATCTTTCTGTCAAAATTAAAGCTGATAAAATTTCCTACAAAATAGTTATTTGCATTTTTCTTGTAGGACCAACCATAAGCGAGTTATAGAGTTGGATATAAATAATATTTAACAAAAATTTGCTTTAAAATAAAATGTTTGAAAAACTGAAATTAAACTAATTTAATTGTGTCTAACACTTTAGTAGAGGAAAAAGAAGAAGACATAAAAGTCACTAAAGGTTTCAAAGTTGTCTTTAATCGTCATATTAATAACAATAACATTAATAATAATAATACTAATAGTACTAAATTTGCTTATATGCAAACGCTTAATTAAGGTAACAGTGTTTTGGTTTCTTGCTCATATCTCGAAAACAGTTACTCCTATCAATTTTTATCTTTCTTTCAAAATTAAAGCTGATAACATTTCCTACAAAATAGTTATTTGCATTTTTCTTGTGGGACCAACCATAAGCGAGTTATAAAGTTGGATATAAATAATATTTAACAAAAACTTGCTTAAAAATAAAATGTTTGAAATACTGAAATTAAACTAAATTAATTGTGTCTAACACTTTAGTAGAGAAAAAAGAAAAAGACATAAAAGTCACCAAAGTCTTCAGAATCGTTTTTAGTCGTCATATTAATAACAATAACATTAATAATTATAATACTAATAGTACTAAATCTGCTTATATGCAAGCGCTTTATTAAGGTAACAGTTTTTTGGTTTCTTGCTTATATCTCGAAAACAGTTACTCCTATGAATTTTTGTCATTTTTTCAAAATTAAAGCTGATAAAATTTCCTACAAAATAGTTATTTGCATTTTTCTTGTAGGACCAACCATAAGCGAGTTATAGAGTTAGATATAAATAATTTTTAACAAAAATTTGCTTTAAAATAAAATGTTTTAAAAACTGAAATTAAACTAATTTAATCGTGTCTAACACTTTAGTAGAGGAAAAAGGAAAAGACATAAAAGTCACTAAAGGTTTCAGAGTTGTCTTTAGTTGTCATATTAATAACAATAACATTAATAATAATAATACTAATAGTACTAAATTTGCTTATATGCAAACGCTTAATTAAGGTAACAGTGTTTTGGTTTCTTGCTTATATCTCGAAAACAGTTACTCCTATCAATTTTTATCTTTTTACTAAAATTCAAGCTGATAAAATTTCCTATAAAATAGTTATTTGCATTTTTCATGTAGGACTAACCATAAGCGAGATATATGATTGAAAATAATTAATATTTAAAAAAAAAGTGCTTTAACAGAAAATGTCTTGTGATTTAAAATACACTTAATTTATTGGGTCCAATACTTTATTAGAAGAAAAAGGAAGTGACATAAAAGTCACTGAAGTCTTCAGAGTCGTTTTTAAATGCTGCAGTTTCGCCTTCGTCTCAAACATTGAAAACTGAATTACATTTTTGTTCAGTAACAGTCACCGTTTTCTTATTGGTTTTTTGCTTATATCTCGAAACCAGTTACTCCTATCAATTTTTATCTTTCTGTCAAAATTAAAGCTGATAAAATTTCCTACAAAATAGTTATTTGCATTTTTCTTGTAGGACCAACCATAAGCGAGTTATAGAGTTGGATATAAATAATATTTAACAAAAATTTGCTTTAAAATAAAATGTTTGAAAAACTGAAATTAAACTAATTTAATTGTGTCTAACACTTTAGTAGAGGAAAAAGAAGAAGACATAAAAGTCACTAAAGGTTTCAAAGTTGTCTTTAATCGTCATATTAATAACAATAACATTAATAATAATAATACTAATAGTACTAAATTTGCTTATATGCAAACGCTTAATTAAGGTAACAGTGTTTTGGTTTCTTGCTCATATCTCGAAAACAGTTACTCCTATCAATTTTTATCTTTCTTTCAAAATTAAAGCTGATAACATTTCCTACAAAATAGTTATTTGCATTTTTCTTGTAGGACCAACCATAAGCGAGTTATAAAGTTGGATATAAATAATATTTAACAAAAACTTGCTTAAAAACAAAATGTTTGAAATACTGAAATTAAACTAAATTAATTGTGTCTAACACTTTAGTAGAGAAAAAAGAAAAAGACATAAAAGTCACCAAAGTCTTCAGAATCGTTTTTAGTCGTCATATTAATAACAATAACATTAATAATAATAATACTAATAGTACTAAATCTGCTTATATGCAAGCGCTTTATTAAGGTAACAGTTTTTTGGTTTCTTTCTTATATCTCGAAAACAGTTACTCCTATGAATTTTTGTCTTTCTTTCAAAATTAAAGCTGATAAAATATTCTACAAAATAGTTATTTGCATTTTTCTTGTAGGACCAACCATAAGCGAGTTATAGAGTTGGATATAAATAATATTTAACAAAAATTTGCTTTAAAATAAAATGTTTGAAAAACTGAAATTAAACTAATTTAACTGTGTCTAACACTTTAGTAGAGAAAAAAGGAAAAGACATAAAAGTCACTAAAGGTTTCAGAGTTGTCTTTAGTTGTCATATTAATAACAATAACATTAATAATAATAATACTAATAGTACTAAATTTGCTTATATGCAAACGCTTAATTAAGGTAACAGTGTTTTGGTTTCTTGCTTATATCTCGAAAACAGTTACTCCTATCAATTTTTATCTTTTTACTAAAATTCAAGCTAATAAAATTTCCTACAAAATAGTTATTTGCATTTTTTATGTAGGACTAACCATAAGCGAGATATAAGATTGAAAATAATTAATATTTAAAAAAGAAGTGCTTTAACAGAAAATGTCTTGTGATTTAAAATACACTTAATTTATTGGGTCCAATACTTTATTAGAAGAAAAAGGAAGTGACATAAAAGTTACTGAAGTCTCCAGAGTCGTTTTTAAATGCTGCAGTTTCGTCTTCGTCTCAAACATTGAAAACCGAATTACATTTTTGTTCAGTAACAGTCACAGTTTTCTTATTGGTGAAAACTGTTACCGTTTCAGAACAAAAATGTAATTCAGTTTTCAATGTTTGAGACGAAGACGAAAATGCAGCATTTACAATCGACTCTGAAGACTTCAGTGAGTTATATGTCACCCCCTTTTTCTTCTAATAAAGTATTGGACCTAATAAATTAAGTGTATTTTAAATCACAAGACATTTTCTGTTAAAGCACTTTTTTTTTAAATATTAATTATTTTCAAACTTATATCTCGCTTATGGTTAGTCCTACATGAAAAATGCAAATAACTATTTTGTAGGAAATTTTATCAGCTTCAATTTTAGTAAAAAGATAAAAATTGATAGGAGTAACTGTTTTCGAGATATAAGCAAGAAACCAAAACACTGTTACCTTAATTAAGCGTTTGCATATAAGCAAATTTAGTACTATTAGTATTATTATTAATGTTATTGTTATTAATATGACAACTAAAGACAACTCTGAAACCTTTAGTGATTTTTATGTCTTTTCCTTTTTCCTCTACTAAAGTGTTAGACACAGTTAAATTAGTTTAATTTCAGTTTTTCAAACATTTTATTTTAAAGCAAATTTTTGTTATATATTATTTATATCTAACTCTATAACTCGCTTATGGTTGGTCCTACAAGAAAAATGCAAATAACTATTTTGTAGAATATTTTATCAGCTTTAATTTTGAAAGAAAGACAAAAATTCATAGGAGTAACTGTTTTCGAGATATAAGCAAGAAACCAAAAAACTGTTACCTTAATAAAGCGCTTGCATATAAGCAGATTTAGTACTGTTAGTATTATTATTATTAATGTTATTGTTATTAATATGACGACTAAAAACGATTCTGAAGACTTTGGTGACTTTTATGTCTTTTTCTTTTTTCTCTACTAAAGTGTTAGACACAATTAATTTAGTTTAATTTCAGTATTTCAAACATTTTATTTTTAAGCGAGTTTTTGTTAAATATTATTTATATCCAACTTTATAACTCGCTTATGGTTGGTCCTACAAGAAAAATGCAAATAACTATTTTGTAGGAAATGTTATCAGCTTTAATTTTGAAAAAAAGATAAAAATTGATAGGAGTAACTGTTTTCGAGATATAAGCAAAAAACCAAAGTAAAAACTGTTACCGTTTCAGAACAAAAATGTAATTCAGTTTTCAATGTTTGAGACGAAGACGAAAATGCAGCATTTAAAATCGACTCTGAAGACTTCAGTGACTTATATGTCACCCCCTTTTTTTTCTAATAAAGTATTGGACCTAATAAATTAAGTGTATTTTAAATCACAAGACATTTTCTGTTAAAGCACTTCTTTTTTAAATATTAATTATTTTCAATCTTATATCTCGCTTATGGTTAGTCCTACATAAAAAATGCAAATAACTATTTTGTAGGAAATTTTATCAGCTTAAATTTTAGTGAAAAGATAAAAATTGATAGGAGTAACTGTTTTCGAGATATGAGCAAGAAACCAAAACACTGTTACCTTAATTAAGCGTTTGCATATAAGCAAATTTAGTACTATTAGTATTATTATTATTAATATTATTGTTATTAATATGACGATTAAAGACAACTTTAAAACCTTTAGTGACTTTTATGTCTTCTTCTTTTTCCTCTACTAAAGTGTTAGACACAATTAAATTAGTTTAATTTCAGTTTTTCAAACATTTTATTTTAAAGCAAATTTTTGTTAAATATTATTTATATCCAACTCTATAACTCGCTTATGGTTGGTCCTACAAGAAAAATGCAAATAACTATTTTGTAGGAAATTTTATCAGCTTTAATTTTGAAAGAAAGATAAAAATTGATAGGAGTAACTGTTTTCGAGATATAAGCAAAAAACCAATAAAAAAACTGTGACTGTTACTGAACAAAAATGTAATCCGGTTTTCAATGTTTGAGACGAAGACGAAACTGCAGCATTTAAAAACGACTCTGAAGACTTCAGTGACTTTTATGTCACTTCCTTTTTCTTCTAATAAAGTATTGGACCCAATAAATTAAGTGTATTTTAAATCACAAGACATTTTCTGTTAAAGCACTTTTTTTTTAAATATTAATTATTTTCAATCATATATCTCGCTTATGGTTAGTCCTACATGAAAAATGCAAATAACTATTTTGTAGGAAATATTATCAGCTTGAATTTTAGTAAAAAGATAAAAATTGATAGGAGTAACTGTTTTCGAGATATAAGCAAGAAACCAAAACACTGTTACCTTAATTAAGCGTTTGCATATAAGCAAATTTAGTACTATTAGTATTATTATTATTAATGTTATTGTTATTAATATGACAACTAAAGACAACTCTGAAACCTTTAGTGACTTTTATGTCTTTTCCTTTTTTCTCTACTAAAGTGTTAGACACAGTTAAATTAGTTTAATTTCAGTTTTTCAAACACTTTATTTTAAAGCAAATTTTTGTTAAATATTATTTATATCCAACTCTATAACTCGCTTATGGTTGGTCCTACAAGAAAAATGCACATAACTATTCTGTAGAATATTTTATCAGCTTTAATTTTGAAAGAAAGACAAAAATTCATAGGAGTAACTGTTTTCGAGATATAAGCAAGAAACCAAAAAACTGTTACCTTAATAAAGCGCTTGCATATAAGCAGATTTAGTACTATTAGTATTATTATTATTAATGTTATTGTTATTAATATGACGACTAAAAACGATTTTGAAGACTTTGGTGACTTTTATGTCCTTTTCTTTTTTCTCTACTAAAGTGTTAGACACAATTAATTTAGTTTAATTTCAGTATTTCAAACATTTTATTTTTAAGCAAGTTTTTGTTACATATTATTTATATCCAACTTTATAACTCGCTTATGGTTGGTCCTACAAGAAAAATGCAAATAACTATTGTGTAGGAAATGTTATCAGCTTTAATTTTCAAAGAAAGATAAAAATTGATAGGAGTAACTGTTTTCGAGATATAAGCAAAAAACCAAAGTAAAAACTGTTACCGTTTCAGAACAAAAATGTAATTCAGTTTTCAATGTTTGAGACGAAGACGAAAATGCAGCATTTAAAATCGACTCTGAAGACTTCAGTGACTTATATGTCACCCCCTTTTTTTTCTAATAAAGTATTGGACCTAATAAATTAAGTGTATTTTAAATCACAAGACATTTTCTGTTAAAGCACTTCTTTTTTAAATATTAATTATTTTCAATCTTATATCTCGCTTATGGTTAGTCCTACATAAAAAATGCAAATAACTATTTTGTAGGAAATTTTGTCAGCTTGAATTTTAGTAAAAAAATAAAAATTGATAGGAGTAACTGTTTTCGAGATATGAGCAAGAAACCAAAACACTGTTACCTTAATTAAGCGTTTGCATATAAGCAAATTTAGTACTATTAGTATTATTATTATTAATGTTATTGTTATTAATATGACGATTAAAGACAACTTTGAAACCTTTAGTGACTTTTATGTCTTCGTCTTTTTCCTCTACTAAAGTGTTAGACACAATTAAATTAGTTTAATTTCAGTTTTTCAAACATTTTATTTTAAAGCAAGTTTTTGTTAAATATTATTTATATCCAACTTTATAACTCGCTTATGGTTGGTCCTACAAGAAAAATGCAAATAACTATTCTGTAGAATATTTTATCAGCTTTAATTTTGAAAGAAAGACAAAAATTCATAGGAGTAACTGTTTTCGAGATATAAGCAAGAAACCAAAAAACTGTTACTTTAATAAAGCGCTTGCATATAAGCAGATTTAGTACTATTAGTATTATTATTATTAATGTTATTGTTATTAATATGACGACTAAAAACGATTCTGAAGACTTTGGTGACTTTTATGTCCTTTTCTTTTTTCTCTACTAAAGTGTTAGACACAATTAATTTAGTTTAATTTCAGTATTTCAAACATTTTATTTTTAAGCAAGTTTTTGTTAAATATTATTTATATCCAACTCTATAACTCGCTTATGGTTGGTCCTACAAGAAAAATGCAAATAACTATTGTGTAGGAAATGTTATCAGCTTTAATTTTCAAAGAAAGATAAAAATTGATAGGAGTAACTGTTTTCGAGATATAAGCAAAAAACCAATAAGAAAACTGTGACTGTTACTGAACAAAAATGTAATTCAGTTTTCATTGTTTGAGACGAAGACGAAACTGCAGCATTTAAAAACGACTCTGAAGACTTCAGTGACTTTTATGTCACTTCCTTTTTCTTCTAATAAAGTATTGGACCCAATAAATTAAGTGTATTTTAAATCACAAGACATTTTCTGTTAAAGCACTTTTTTTTTAAATATTAATTATTTTCAATCATATATCTCGCTTATGGTTAGTCCTACATGAAAAATGCAAATAACTATTTTGTAGGAAATTTTATCAGCTTGAATTTTAGTAAAAAGATAAAAATTGATAGGAGTAACTGTTTTCGAGATATAAGCAAGAAACCAAAACACTGTTACCTTAATTAAGCGTTTGCATATAAGCAAATTTAGTACTATTAGTATTATTATTATTAATGTTATTGTTATTAATATGACAACTAAAGACAACTCTGAAACCTTTAGTGACTTTTATGTCTTTTCCTTTTTCCTCTACTAAAGTGTTAGACACAATTAAATTAGTTTAATTTCAGTTTTTCAAACATTTTATTTTAAAGCAAATTTTTGTTAAAAATTATTTATATCCAACTCTATAACTCGCTTATGGTTGGTCCTACAAGAAAAATGCAAATAACTATTTTGTAGGAAATGTTATCAGCTTTAATTTTGAAAGAAAGATAAAAATTGATAGGAGTAACTGTTTTCGAGATATAAGCAAAAAACCAAAGTAAAAACTGTTACCGTTTCAGAACAAAAATGTAATTCAGTTTTCAATGTTTGAGACGAAGACGAAAATGCAGCATTTAAAATCGACTCTGAAGACTTCAGTGACTTATATGTCACCCCCTTTTTTTTCTAATAAAGTATTGGACCTAATAAATTAAGTGTATTTTAAATCACAAGACATTTTCTGTTAAAGCACTTCTTTTTTAAATATTAATTATTTTCAATCTTATATCTCGCTTATGGTTAGTCCTACATAAAAAATGCAAATAACTATTTTGTAGGAAATTTTATCAGCTTGAATTTTAGTAAAAAAATAAAAATTGATAGGAGTAACTGTTTTCGAGATATGAGCAAGAAACCAAAACACTGTTACCTTAATTAAGCGTTTGCATATAAGCAAATTTAGTACAATTAGTATTATTATTATTAATGTTATTGTTATTAATATGACGATTAAAGACAACTTTGAAACCTTTAGTGACTTTTATGTCTTCTTCTTTTTCCTCTACTAAAGTGTTAGACACAATTAAATTAGTTTAATTTCAGTTTTTCAAACATTTTATTTTAAAGCAAATTTTTGTTAAATATTATTTATATCCAACTCTATAACTCGCTTATGGTTGGTCCTACAAGAAAAATGCAAATAACTATTTTGTAGGAAATTTTATCAGCTTTAATTTTAGTAAAAAAATAAAAATTGATAGGAGTAACTCTTTTCGAGATATAAGCAAAAAACCAATAAGAAAACTGTGACTGTTACTGAACAAAAATGTAATTCAGTTTTCAATGTTTGAGACGAAGACGAAACTGCAGCATTTAAAAACGACTCTGAAGACTTCAGTGACTTTTATGTCACTTCCTTTTTCTTCTAATAAAGTATTGGACCCAATAAATTAAGTGTATTTTAAATCACAAGACATTTTCTGTTAAAGCACTTTTTTTTTAAATATTAATTATTTTCAATCATATATCTCGCTTATGGTTAGTCCTACATGAAAAATGCAAATAACTATTTTGTAGGAAATTTTATCAGCTTGAATTTTAGTAAAAAAATAAAAATTGATAGGAGTAACTGTTTTCGAGATATAAGCAAGAAACCAAAACACTGTTACCTTAATTAAGCGTTTGCATATAAGCAAATTTAGTACTATTAGTATTATTATTATTAATGTTATTGTTATTAATATGACGACTAAAAACGATTTTGAAGACTTTGGTGACTTTTATGTCTTTTTCTTTTTTCTCTACTAAAGTGTTAGACACAATTAATTTAGTTTAATTTCAGTATTTCAAACATTTTATTTTTAAGCAAGTTTTTGTTAAATATTATTTATATCCAACTTTATAACTCGCTTATGGTTGGTCCTACAAGAAAAATGCAAATAACTATTTTGTAGGAAATGTTATCAGCTTTAATTTTAGTAAAAAAATAAAAATTGATAGGAGTAACTGTTTTCGAGATATAAGCAAAAAACCAAAGTAAAAACTGTTACCGTTTCAGAACAAAAATGTAATTCAGTATTCAATGTTTGAGACGAAGACGAAAATGCAGCATTTAAAATCGACTCTGAAGACTTCAGTGACTTATATGTCACTCCCTTTTTTTTCTAATAAAGTATTGGACCTAATAAATTAAGTGTATTTTAAATCACAAGACATTTTCTGTTAAAGCACTTCTTTTTTAAATATTAATTATTTTCAATCTTATATCTCGCTTATGGTTAGTCCTACATAAAAAATGCAAATAACTATTTTGTAGGAAATTTTATCAGCTTGAATTTTAGTAAAAAGATAAAAATTGATAGGAGTAACTGTTTTCGAGATATGAGCAAGAAACCAAAACACTGTTACCTTAATTAAGCGTTTGCATATAAGCAAATTTAGTACTATTAGTATTATTATTATTAATGTTATTGTTATTAATATGACGATTAAAGACAACTTTGAAACCTTTAGTCACTTTTTTTCTTGCTTATTTCTCGAAAACAGTTACTCCTATCAATTTTTATCTTTTTACTAAAATTAAAGCTGATAAAATTTCCTACAAAATAGTTATTTGCATTTTTCTTGTAGGACCAACCATAAGCGAGTTATAGAGATGGATATAAATAATATTTAACAAAAATTTGCTTTAAAATAAAATGTTTGAAATACTGAAATTAAACTAAATTAATTGTGTCTAACACTTTAGTATAGGAAAAAGGAGAAGACATAATAGTCACCAAAGTCTTTAGAGTCTTTTTTAGTTGTCATTTTAATACCAATAACATTAATAATAATAATACTAATAGTACTAAATTTGCTTATATGCAAGCGCTTTATTAAGGTAACAGTTTTTTGGTTTTTTGCTTATATCTCGAAAACAGTTACTCCTATCAATTTTTATCTTTTTACTAAAATTAAAGCTGATAAAATTTCCTACAAAATAGTTATTTGCATTTTTCTTGTAGGACTAAGCATAAGCGAGTTATAGAGATGGATATAAATAATATTTAACAAAAATTTGCTTTAAAATACAATGTTTGAAATACTGAAATTAAACTAAATTAATTGTGTCTAACACTTTAGTAGAGGAAAAAGAAAAAGACATAAAAGTCACTAAAGGTTTCAGAGTCGTTTTTAGTCGTCATATTAATAACAATAACATTAATAATAATAATACTAATATTACTAAATTTGCTTATATGCAAGCGCTTAATTAAGGCAACAGTTTCTTGCTTATATCTCGAAAACAGTTACTCCTATCAATTTTTATCTTTTTACAAAAATTAAAGCTGATAAAATTTCCTACAAAATAGTTATTTGCATTTTTTATGTAGGACTAACCATAAGCGAGATATAAGTTTGAAAATAATTAATATTTAAAAAAAAAGTGTTTTAACAGAAAATGTCTTGGGATTTAAAATACACTTAATTTATTGGGTCCAATAGTTTATTAGAAGAAAAAGGAGGTGACATAAAAGTCACTGAAGTCTTCAGAGTCGATTTTAAATGCTGCATTTTCGTCTTCGTCTCAAACATTAAAAACTGAATTACATTTTTGTTCAGTAACAGTTACAGTTTTCTTATTGGTTTTTTGCTTATATCTCGAAAACTGTTACTCCTATCAATTTTTATCTTTATTTCAAAATTAAAGCTGATAAAATTTTCTACAAAATCGTTATTTGCATTTTTCTTGTAGGACCAACCATAAGCGAGTTATAGAGTTGGATATAAATAATATTTAACAAAAATTTGCTTTAAAATAAAATGTTTGAAAAACTGAAATTAAACTAATTTAATTGTGTCTAACACTTTAGTAGAGGAAAAAGAAAAAGACATAAAAGTCACTAAAGGTTTCAGAGTCGTCTTTAGTTGTCATATTAATAACAATAACATTAATGATAATAATACTAATAGTACTAAATTTGGTTATATGCAAACGCTTAATTAAGATAACAGTGTTTTGGTTTCTTGCTTATATCTCGAAAACAGTTACTCCTATAAATTTTTATCTTTTTACTAAAATTAAAGCTGATAAAATTTCCTAGAAAATAGTTGTTTGCATTTCTTTTGTAAGACCAACCATAAGCGAGTTATAGAGTTGGATATAAATAATCGTCAACAAAAATTTGCTTTAAAATAAAATGTTTGAAAAACCGAAATTAAACTAAATTAATTGAGTCTAACACTTTAGTATAGGAAAAAGGAGAAGACATAAAAGTCACCAAAGTCTTCAGAGTCGTTTTTAGTCGTCATTTTAATAACAATAACATTAATAATAATAATACTAATAGTACTAAATTTGCTTATATGCAAGCGCTTTATTAAGGTAACAGTTTTTTGGTTTCCTGCTTATATCTCGAAAACAGTTACTCCTATCAATTTTTATCTTTTTACTAAAATTAAAGCTGATAAAATTTCCTACAAAATAGTTATTTGCATTTTACTTGTAGGACCAAGCATAAGCGAGTTATAGAGATGGATATAAATAATATTTAACAAAAATTTGCTTTAAAATAAAATGTTTGAAATACTGAAATTAAACTAAATTAATTGTGTCTAACACTTTAGTAGAGGAAAAAGAAGAAGACATAAAAGTCACTAAAGGTTTCAGAGTCGTCTTTAGTCGTCATATTATTAACAATAACATTAATAATAATAATACTATTAGTACTAAATTAGCTTATATGCAAACGCTTAATTAAGGTAACAGTTTTTTGGTTTCTTGCTTATATCTCGAAAACAGTTACTCCTATCAATTTTTATCTTTTTTTATTTTTATATCAAATTTTTGTTAAAGATTATTTATATCCAACTCTATAACTCGCTTATAGTTGGTCCTACAAAAAAATGCAAAAAACTATTTTGTAAAAAATTTTATCCGCTTTAATTTTGAAGGAAAGATAAAAATTGATAGGAGTAACAGTTTTCGAGATATAAGCAAAAAACCAAAGTGAAAACTGTAACAGTTACTAAACAAAAATGTAGTTCAGTATTTAATGTTTGAGACGAAGACGAAAATGTAGCATTTACTGTCACCTCCTTTTTCTTCTAATTAAGTATTGGACCCAATAAATTAAGTGTATTTTAAATCACAAGACATTTTCAGTTAAAGCACATTTTTTTTAATTATTAATTATTTTCAAACTTATATCTTGCTTATGGTTAGTTCTACATGAAAAATGCAAATAACGATTTTGAAGGAAATTTTATCAGCTTTAATTTTGGTGAAAAGGTAAAAACTGATAGGAGTAACTGTTTTCGAGATATAAGCAAACAACAAAAAAACTGTTACCTTAATTAAGCGCTTGCATATAAGCAAATTTAGTACTGATAGTATTGTTATTATTAATGTTATTGTTATTAATATGACGACTAAAGACGATTCTGAAGAGTTTAGTGACTTTTATGTCTCCTCCTTTTTCCTCTACTAAAGTGTTAGACACAATTAATTTAGTTTAATTTCGGTTTTTCAAACAATTTATTTTAAAGCAAATTTTTGTTTAATATTATTTATATCCAACTCTATAACTTGCTTATGCTTGGTCCTACAAGAAAGATGTAAATAACTATTTTGGTGTTTTTGAGATATAAGCAAAAAACCAAGGTGAAAACTGTTACAGTTACTTAACAAAAATGTAATTCAGTTTTCAATGTTTGAGACGAAGACGAAAATGCAGCATTTAAAAACGACTCTGAAGACTTCAGTGACTTTTATGTCACCTCCTTTTTCTTCTAATAAAGTATTGGACTCAATAAATTAAGTGTATTTTAAATCACAAGACATTTTCTGTTAAAGCACTTTTTTTTTAAATATTAATTATTTTCAAACTTATATCTCGCTTATGGTTAGTCCTACATAAAAAATGCAAATAAATATTTTGTAGGAAATTTTATCAGCTTTAATTTTAGTAAAAAGATAACAATTGATAGGAGTAACTGTTTTTGAGATATAAGCAAGAAACTGTTACCTTAATTAACCGCTTGCATATAAGCAAATTTAGTAATATTAGTATTATTATTATTAATGTTATTGTTATTAATATGACGACTAAAAACGACTCTCAAGACTTTGGTGACTTTTATGTCTTCTCTTTTTTCCTCTACTAAAGTGTTAGTCTTAATTAATTTAGTTTAATTTCGGTTTTTCAAACATTTTATTTATTTTTATTTTTATAGGAGTAACTGTTTTCGAGATATAAGCAAAAAACCAATAAGAAAACTGTAACTGTTACTGAACAAAAATGTAATTCAGTTTTCAATGTTTGAGACAAAGACAAAAATGCAGCATTTAAAATCGACTCTGAAGACTTTAGTGACTGTTATGCCTCCTCCTTTTTCTTCTAATAAAGTATTGGACCCATTAAATTAAGTGTATTTTAAATCACAAGACATTTTCTGTTAAAGCACTTTTTTTTTAAATATTAATTATTTTCAAACTTATGTATCACTTTGGATAAAGGCAGCTAATCCTATTCGTTTCATTGCTTAAAATAGACAAAATTGTTAATAAAGCTAACAAAAACGCTGTATTCTAGCACAAAATACTAATTACATTATAGTTTCGACGAGAATAGCTTATTTGGAATGATTCTATGCTTCCAAACGAGTAAATTTTTAATAAACAGATGCCAAACATCATGTTTTGTCCTATAAAGACATTTTATATTGCAGTTTGTATTAAAACAAAATATTTTCGTTGATTCTTTGTTAGAAGCAGCAAACCTAACATTAAAGAATCTGAAAACTTTGTATTCGGACACAAACCACCGAATTTTGTTTCAGTGTAGACAAAAACGGTTGATTTTCGACAATATTTTGCTTTGAACAAGAAAGCTTATATCAAACTGACTAAAAACGTCTTATTTTAGCACAAAACAAAAGATTTGCGTTATAGTCTTAAAGCTGATTCATGCCACAGTTTGGATAAAAACCAATTATTTTTGTTAATTCATTGTTACAAACAAGAAACCTTACATCAAAGAAACTGAAAACCCCTTATTTAGGCACAGAAATTCGAATTACGTTTCAGTCTGGACAAAAACTGCTTATTTTAGACGATCCTTTGTTTTGAACACGAAAACTTACATTAAAAAGATTAAAAACGTCTTATTCTGGCTGAAAACTGCAAATTATATATTACTCTAGATAAAAGCAATTTATCCTGATTACTCCTTTACTTAGAATAGAGTAAACTTGTATAAAACTTAATGAAAACTTTAAATTTCGTCTCAAAGAATTAATTTACGTTATAGTTTTGACCAGCACTGTTTATTTCAAACGAAATTATGATTCGAAACTAATGAACTTTTATGGGGCAGATGCAAAACCACATATTACCATATAAAGCGTTGTTTTAAAGCAAAGTATTACCTTTTGCAACAAGAAATTTCACGTCAAAGAGACTGAAAACTTCGTATCCATACATAAATATCTAATTACGTATCAGTTTAGGCAAATACAGCTTATTTTAAACGATTCCTTGCTATAAACAAGAAAAATTTTATCAAGCATATTGAAAACGTCTTATTCTCGAAAATAAGAGCAAATTATGTATCAGTTTTAACAAAAGCGGATTACTCTGTTTGATTCTATGCTTAGAGTAGAGTAAACTACTATAAAACGTAATGAAAACTCTATATTCAAGCTCAAAAGAACAAATTACGTTATAGTTTTGACAAAAAAAAATATTTCGGACGATTACATACTTCGAAGTAAGCAAACTTTAAATTAATGTTATTGTTATTAATATGACGACTAAAGACGACTCTGAAACATTTAGTGACTTTTATGTCCTCTCCTTTTTCCTCTACTAAAGTGTTAGACACAATTAATTTAGTTTAATTCCGGTTTTTCAAGCATTTTATTTTAAAGCAAATTTTTGTTAAATATTATTTATATCCAACTCTATAACTCGTTTATGCTTGGTCCTACAAGAAAAATGTAAATAACTATTTTGTTGGAAATTTTATCAGCTTTAATTTTGAAAGAAAGATAAAATTTGATAGGAGTAACTGTTTTCGAGATATAAGCAAAAAACCAATAAGAAAACTGTAACTGTTACTGAACAAAAATGTAATTCAGTTTTCAATGTTTGAGACGAAGTCAAAAATGCAGCATTTAAAAACGACTCTGAAGACTTCAGTGACTTTTATGTCACCTCCTTTTTTTTCTTATAAAGTATTGGACCCAACAAATTAAGTGTATTTTAAATCACAAGACATTTTCTGTTAAAACACTTTTCTTTAATTAATAATTATTTTCAAACTTATATCTCGCTTATGGTTAGTTCTACGTGAAAAATGCAAATAACTATTTTGTAGGAAATTTTATCACCTTTAATTTTGGTGAAAAAGTAAAAATTGATAAGAGTAACTGTTTTCGAGATATAGGCAAAAAACAAAAAAACTGTTACCTTAATTAAGCGCTTGCATATAAGCAAATTTAGTACTACTAGTATTGTTATTATAAATGTAATTGTTATTAATATGACGACTAAAGACAACTTTAAGACTTTAGTGACTTTTATGTCTCCTCCTTTTTCCTCTACTAAAGTGTTAGACACAATTAATTTAGTTTAATTTCGGTTTTTCAAACATTTTATTTTAAAGCAAATTTTTGTTAAATATTAAAAACTATAAAATGGCTTAGATTGCCTAAAAACACAGATCACACATGATCTTTTGCATAAAAATGAGAAAACGCTCATGTAACACACAAAATAAGCTCCATTTTTCCTTTTTAAAAGTATTATTATTATTATTACTTTTGTTACTATTACTATTATTATTATTATTATTATTATTATTATTATTGTTATTATTATTATTATTATTATTATTATTATTATTATTATTATTATTATTATTATTATTATTATTATTATTATTAAAAACTTATATTAAACAGACAGAAAACGTCGTATTCTGACACAACTTAAAACACAGATCACACATGATCTTTTGCATAGAAATTAGAAAACGCTCATATAACACAAAATAAGCTTCATTTTGGCTTAGAAAACTAAGCTTACTTTTACTACTACTATTATTTTTATTTTTATTATTATTATTATTATTACTATTATTTTTATTATTATTATTACTATTATTATTATTATTATTATTATTATTATTATTATTATTATTATTATTATTATTAATATTATTATTATTAAAGACCGATTATAACTTTTGTATAGTAAATGTTTTTATACCAGTTTTAAAATGAGTTATTAATTTTAGACAATTTCTTGCCTAAAAACACAGATCACAGATGATCTCTTGCATAGAAATGAGAAAACGCTCAGATAACACAAAATAAGCATCATTTTTGCTTAGAAAAACTAAGCTTTAATTTAGAAAGAAATTTATTATTATAAGTATTATTATCATTATTATTATTATTATTATTATTATTATTATTATTATTATTATTAACTTTTGTATAGTAAATGTTTTTATACCAGTTTTAAAATGAGTTATTAATTTTATTCAATTTCTTGCCTAAAAACACAGATCACAGATGATCTCTTGCATAGAAATGAGAAAACGCTCATATAACACACAAAATAAGCATCATTTTTGCTTAGAAAAACTAAGCTTTAATTTAGAAAGAAATTCATTATTATAAGTATTATTATCATTATTATTATTATTATTATTATTTTTTTTTATTACTATTATTATTATTATTATTATTATTATTATTATTATTACTATTATTATTATTATTATTATTACTATTATTATTATTATTATTATTATTATTATTATTATTAACTTTTGTATAGTAAATGTTTTTATACCAGTTTTAAAATGAGTTATTAATTTTAGACAATTTCTTGCCTAAAAATACAGATCACAGATGATTTCTTGCATAGAAATGAGAAAGCGCTCATATAACACACAAAATAAGCTTCATTTTTGCTTAGAAAACTAAGCTTACTTTTATTTCTATTATTATTTTTATTATTATTATTATTATTATTATTATTATTATTATTATTATTATTATTATCATTATTATTATTGTTATTATTATTATTATTATTATTATTATTATTGTTATTATTATTATTATTATTAAAAACTTATATTAAACAGACAGAAAACGTCGTATTCTGACACAAAAAAACGAATTACGTTATAGACTTGACGAGAACGGCGTATCTCGGACTCTTATAGGACTCTTATAGGGTCAAAAATTATCAGTTTGGATTAAGACAAATTATTTTTGTTGACTCTCAGTCTGAATTGTTCATCAGTTCAAACAAAAACGGCTTACTTTAGACGATCTTTTGCTTTGAACAAGAAAACTTACATCGAACAGACTAAAAACGTATTAATCTGGCATAAAAGAGCAATTTATGTATCACTTTGAATAAAGGCAGCTAATCCTATTCGTTTCATTGCTTAAAATAGACAAAATTGTTAATAAATCTAACAAAAACGCTGTATTCTAGCACAAAATACTAATTACATTATAGTTTCGACGAGAATAGCTTATTTGGAATGATTCTATGCTTCCAAACGAGTAAATTTTTAATAAACAGATGCCAAACATCATGTTTTGTCCTATAAAGACATTTTATATTGCAGTTTGTATTAAAACAAAATATTTTCGTTGATTCTTTGTTAGAAGCAGCAAACCTAACATTAAAGAATCTGAAAACTTTGTATTCGGACACAAACCACCGAATTTTGTTTCAGTTTAGACAAAAACGGTTGATTTTCGACAATATTTTGCTTTGAACAAGAAAGCTTATATCAAACTGACTAAAAACGTCTTATTTTAGCACAAAACAAAAGATTTGCGTTATAGTCTTAAAGCTGATTCATGCCACAGTTTGGATAAAAACCAATTATTTTTGTTAATTCATTGTTACAAACAAGAAACCTTACATCAAAGAAACTGAAAACCCCTTATTTAGGCACAGAAATTCGAATTACGTTTCAGTCTGGACAAAAACTGCTTATTTTAGACGATCCTTTGTTTTGAACACGAAAACTTACATTAAAAAGATTAAAAACGTCTTATTCTGGCTGAAAACTGCAAATTATATATTACTCTAGATAAAAGCAATTTATCCTGATTACTCCTTTACTTAGAATAGAGTAAACTTGTATAAAACTTAATGAAAACTTTAAATTTCGTCTCAAAGAAATAATTTACGTTATAGTTTTGACCAGCACTGTTTATTTCAAACGAAATTATGATTCGAAACTAATGAACTTTTATGGGGCAGATGCAAAACCACATATTACCATATAAAGCGTTGTTTTAAAGCAAAGTATTACCTTTTGCAACAAGAAATTTCACGTCAAAGAAACTGAAAACTTCGTATCCATGCACAAATATCGAATTACGTATCAGTTTAGGCAAATACAGCTTATTTTAAACGATTCCTTGCTATAAACAAGAAAAATTTTATCAAACATATTGAAAATGTCTTATTCTCGAAAATAAGAGCAAATTATGTATCAGTTTTAACAAAAGCGGATTACTCTGTTTGATTCTATGCTTAGAGTAGAGTAAACTACTATAAAACGTAATGAAAACTGTATATTCAAGCTCAAAAGAACAAATTACGTTATAGTTTTGACAAAAAAAAATTATTTCGGACGACTACATATTTCGAAGTAAGCAAACTTTAATTGAACAAGTGCAAAAGCTAATACTTTGCTTTAAAATAACGATTTATGTGGTAATATGGTATTTTGCATCTGTCCTATAAAAGTTTACTCGTTTCGCTCCATTGAATCATTCGAAATAAATTATTTTGATACAACAACGAAAATAATTTTTTTGTTTAAACTGTAACATGTCGTTTTTATAAAACGAACTAAGACGTTTGGGATCTGTTTAGTGAAAGTTTTCTCGTTTGGGGGCATAAAATCGTTTGAAATTAACAGTTCTGGTCAAAACTATAACGTAAATTATTTCTTTGAGACGAAATTTAAAGTTTTCATTAAGTTTTATACAAGTTTGCTCTATTCTAAGCAAAGGAGTAATCAGGATAAACTGCTTTTATCCAAAGTAATACATAATTTGCAGTTTTGAGCCAGAATAAGACGTTTTTAATCTTTTTAATGTAAGTTTTCGTGTTCAAAAGAAAGAATCGTCTAAAATAAGCAATTTGTGTCCAGACTGAAACGTAATTTGATTTTCTGGGCCTGAATAAGAGGTTTTCAGTTTCTTTGATGTAAGGTTTCTTGTTTGTAACAATGAATAAACGAAAATCATTGGTTTTAATCCTAACTGTGACATAAATCGTTTTTTAAAGGCGAAATCAGACGTTTTGCCTCTGTTCAGTGAAAGTATACTGGTTTCAAAGCATAGAATCGTTTGAAATTAACAGTTCTCGTCAAGACTATAACGCAAATCTTTAAAGTGACACAAAGAAATAATTTACGTAATAGTTTTGACCAGAACTGTTAATTTCAAACGATTTTATGCCCCCAAACGAGAAAACTTTCACTAAGCAGATGCCAAACGTCTTAGTTCGTTTTATAAAAGCGACTTATGTTACAGTTTAAACAAAAACAAATTATTTGTGTTGTTGTTGTGTCAAAATAATTTATTTCTAATGATTCAATGGAGCGAAACGGGTAAACTTTTATAGGACAGATGCAAAATACCATATTACCACATAAATCATTATTTTAAAGCAAAGTATTAGCTTTTGCACATGTTCAATTAAAGTTTGCTTACTTCGAAGTATGTAATCGTCCGAAATATTTTTTTTTGTCAAAACTATAACGTAATTTGTTCTTTTGAGCTTGAATATAGAGTTTTCATTACGTTTTATAGTAGTTTACTCTACTCTAAGCATAGAATCAAACAGAGTAATCCGCTTTTGTTAAAACTGATACATAATTTGCTCTTATTTTCGAGAATAAGACGTTTTTAATATGCTTGATAGAATTTTTCTTGTTTATAGCAAGGAATCGTTTAAAATAAGCTGTATTTGCCTAAACTGATACGTAATTAGATATTTATGTATGGATACGAAGTTTTCAGTTTCTTTGACGTGAAATTTCTTGTTGCAAAAGGTAATACTTTGCTTTAAAACAACGCATTATATGGTAATATGTGGTTTTGCATCTGCCCCATAAAAGTTCATTAGTTTCGAATCATAATTTCGTTTGAAATAAACAGTGCTGGTCAAAACTATAACGTAAATTATTTCTTTGAGACGAAATTTAAAGTTTTCATTAAGTTTTATACAAGTTTACTCTATTCTAAGTAAAGGAGTAATCAGGATAAATTGCTTTTATCTAGAGTAATATATAATTTGCAGTTTTCAGCCAGAATAAGACGTTTTTAATCTTTTTAATGTAAGTTTTCGTGTTCAAAACAAAGGATCGTCTAAAATAAGCAGTTTTTGTCCAGACTGAAACGTAATTCGAATTTCTGTGCCTAAATAAGGGGTTTTCAGTTTCTTTGATGTAAGGTTTCTTGTTTGTAACAATGAATTAACAAAAATAATTGGTTTTTATCCAAACTGTGGCATGAATCAGCTTTAAGACTATAACGCAAATCTTTTGTTTTGTGCTAAAATAAGACGTTTTTAGTCAGTTTGATATAAGCTTTCTTGTTCAAAGCAAAATATTGTCGAAAATCAACCGTTTTTGTCTAAACTGAAACAAAATTCGGTGGTTTGTGTCCGAATACAAAGTTTTCAGATTCTTTAATGTTAGGTTTGCTGCTTCTAACAAAGAATCAACGAAAATATTTTGTTTTAATACAAACTGCAATATAAAATGTCTTTATAGGACAAAACATGATGTTTGGCATCTGTTTATTAAAAATTTACTCGTTTGGAGGCATAGAATCATTCCAAATAAGCTATTCTCGTCGAAACTATAATGTAATTAGTATTTTGTGCTAGAATACAGCGTTTTTGTTAGATTTATTAACAATTTTGTCTATTTTAAGCAATGAAACGAATAGGATTAGCTGCCTTTATCCAAAGTGATACATAAATTGCTCTTTTATGCCAGATTAATACGTTTTTAGTCTGTTCGATGTAAGTTTTCTTGTTCAAAGCAAAAGATCGTCTAAAGTAAGCCGTTTTTGTTTGAACTGATGAACAATTCAGACTGAGAGTCAACAAAAATAATTTGTTTTAATCCAAACTGATAATTTTTGACCCTATAAGAGTCCTATAAGAGTCCGAGATACGCCGTTCTCGTCAAGTCTATAACGTAATTCGTTTTTTTGTGTCAGAATACGACGTTTTCTGTCTGTTTAATATAAGTTTTTAATAATAATAATAATAATAACAATAATAATAATAATATTAATAATAACAATAATAATAATAATAATAATAATAATAATAATAATAATAATAATAATAATAATAATAATAATAATAATAATAATAATAATAATAATAAAAATAATAATAGAAATAAAAGTAAGCTTAGTTTTCTAAGCAAAAATGAAGCTTATTTTGTGTGTTATATGAGCGCTTTCTCATTTCTATGCAAGAAATCATCTGTGATCTGTATTTTTAGGCAAGAAATTGAATAAAATTAATAACTCATTTTAAAACTGGTATAAAAACATTTACTATACAAAAGTTAATAATAATAATAGTAATAATAATAATAATAATAATAATAATAATAATAATAATAATAATAATAATAATGATAATAATACTTATAATAATAAATTTCTTTCTAAATTAAAGCTTAGTTTTTCTAAGCAAAAATGAAGCTTATTTTGTGTGTTATATGAGCGAGCGCTTTCTCATTTCTATGCAAGAAATCATCTGTGATCTGTATTTTTAGGCAAGAAATTGTCTAAAATTAATAACTCATTTTAAAACTGGTATAAAAACATTTACTATTCAAAAGTTAATAATAATAATAATAATAATAATAATAATAATAATAATAATAGTAATAATAATAATAATAATAGTAATAATAATAATAATAATAATAATAATAATAATAATAATGATAATAATACTTATAATAATGAATTTCTTTCTAAATTAAAGCTTAGTTTTTCTAAGCAAAAATGATGCTTATTTTGTGTGTTATATGAGCGTTTTCTCATTTCTATGCAAGAGATCATCTGTGATCTGTGTTTTTAGGCAAGAAATTGAATAAAATTAATAACTCATTTTAAAACTGGTATAAAAACATTTACTATACAAAAGTTAATAATAATAATAATAATAATAATAATAATAATAATAGTAATAATAATAATAATAATAATAGTAATAATAACAATAATAATAATAATAATAATAATAATAATAATAATAATAATAATAATGATAATAATACTTATAATAATGAATTTCTTTCTAAATTAAAGCTTAGTTTTTCTAAGCAAAAATGATGCTTATTTTGTGTTATCTGAGCGTTTTCTCATTTCTATGCAAGAGATCATCTGTGATCTGTGTTTTTAGGCAAGAAATTGTCTAAAATTATTAACTCATTTTAAAACTGGTATAAAAACATTTACTATACAAAAGTTATAATCGGTCTTTAATAATAATAATATTAATAATAATAATAATAATAATAATAATAATAATAATAATAATAATAATAATAGTAATAATAATAATAAAAATAATAGTAATAATAATAATAATAATAAAAATAAAAATAATAGTAGTAGTAAAAGTAAGCTTAGTTTTCTAAGCCAAAATGAAGCTTATTTTGTGTTATATGAGCGTTTTCTCATTTCTATGCAAAAGATCATGCGTGATCTGTGTTTTAAGTTGTGTCAGAATACGACGTTTTCTGTCTGTTTAATATAAGTTTTTAATAATAATAATAATAATAATAATAATAATAATAATAATAATAATAATAATAATAGTAATAGTAACAAAAGTAATAATAATAATAATACTTTTAAAAAGGAAAAATGGAGCTTATTTTGTGTGTTACATGAGCGTTTTCTCATTTTTATGCAAAAGATCATGTGTGATCTGTGTTTTTAGGCAATCTAAGCCATTTTATAGTTTTTAATATTTAACAAAAATTTGCTTTAAAATAAAATGTTTGAAAAACCGAAATTAAACTAAATTAATTGTGTCTAACACTTTAGTAGAGGAAAAAGGAGGAGACATAAAAGTCACTAAAGTCTTAAAGTTGTCTTTAGTCGTCATATTAATAACAATTACATTTACAATAACAATACTAGTAGTACTAAATTTGCTTATATGCAAGCGCTTAATTAAGGTAACAGTTTTTTTGTTTTTTGCCTATATCTCGAAAACAGTTACTCCTATCAATTTTTACTTTTTCACCAAAATTAAAGGTGATAAAATTTCCTACAAAATAGTTATTTGCATTTTTCATGTAGAACTAACCATAAACGAGATATAAGTTTAATAATAATTATTAATTAAAAAAAAGTGTTTTAACAGAAAATGTCTTGTGATTTAAAATACACTTAATTTGTTGGGTCCAATACTTTATTAGAAGAAAAAGGAGGTGACATAAAAGTCACTGAAGTCTTCAGAGTCGTTTTTAAATGCTGCATTTTTGACTTCGTCTCAAACATTGAAAACTGAATTACATTTTTGTTCAGTAACAGTTACAGTTTTCTTATTGGTTTTTTGCTTATATCTCGAAAACAGTTACTCCTATCAAATTTTATCTTTCTTTCAAAATTAAAGCTGATAAAATTTCCAACAAAATAGTTATTTACATTTTTCTTGTAGGACCAAGCATAAACGAGTTATAGAGTTGGATATAAATAATATTTAACAAAAATTTGCTTTAAAATAAAATGCTTGAAAAACCGGAATTAAACTAAATTAATTGTGTCTAACACTTTAGTAGAGGAAAAAGGAGAAGACATAAAAGTCACTAAATGTTTCAGAGTCGTCTTTAGTCGTCATATTAATAACAATAACATTAATAATAATAATACTAATAGTACTAAATTTGCTTATATGCAAACGCTTAATTAACGTAACATTTTTTTGGTTTCTTGCTTATGTCTCGAAAACAGTTACTCCTATCAATTTTTATCTTTTTTTCAAAATTAAAGCTAATAAAATTTCCTACAAAATAGTTATTTGCATTTTTTGTAGGACCAACCATAAGCGAGTTAAAGAGTTGGATATAAATAATATTTAACAAAAATTTGCTTTAAAATAAAATGTTTGAAAAACCGAAATTAAACTAAATTAATTGAGTCTAACACTTTAGTAGAGGAAAAAGAAAAAGACATAAAAGTCACTAAAAATTTCAGAGTTGTCTTTAGTTGTCATATTAATAACAATAACATTAATAATAATAATACTAATAGTACTAAATTTGCTTATATGCAAACGCTTAATTAAGGTAACAGTGTTTTGGTTTTTTGCTTATATCTCGAAAACAGTTACTCTTATCAATTTTTATCTTTCTGTCAAAATTAAAGATGATAAAATTTCCTACAAAATAGTTATTTGCATTTTTCTTGTAGGACCAACCATAAGCGAGTTATAGAGTTGGATATAAATAATATTTAACAAAAATTTGCTTTAAAATAAAATGTTTGAAAAACTGAAATTAAACTAATTTAATTGTGTCTAACACTTTAGTAGAGGAAAAAGAAGAAGACATAAAAGTCACTAAAGGTTTCAAAGTTGTCTTTAATCGTCATATTAATAACAATAACATTAATAATAATAATACTAATAGTACTAAATTTGTTTATATGCAAACGCTTAATTAAGGTAACAGTGTTTTGGTTTCTTGCTCATATCTCGAAAACAGTTACTCCTATCAATTTTTATCTTTTCACTAAAATTCAAGCTGATAAAATTTCCTACAAAATAGTTATTTGCATTTTTTATGTAGGACTAACCATAAGCGAGATATAAGATTGAAAATAATTAATATTTAAAAAAGAAGTGCTTTAACAGAAAATGTCTTGTGATTTAAAATACACTTAATTTATTAGGTCCAACACTTTATTAGAAAAAAAGGGGGTGACATATAAGTCACTGAAGTCTTCAGAGTCGATTTTAAATGCTGCATTTTCGTCTTCGTCTCAAACATTGAAAACTGAATTATATTTTTGTTCTGAAACGGTAACAGTTTTTACTTTGGTTTTTTGCTTATATCTCGAAAACAGTTACTCCTATCAATTTTTATCTTTCTTTCAAAATTAAAGCTGATAACATTTCCTACAAAATAGTTATTTGCATTTTTCTTGTAGGACCAACCATAAGCGAGTTATAAAGTTGGATATAAATAATATTTAACAAAAACTTGCTTAAAAATAAAATGTTTGAAATACTGAAAT
Source organism: Tribolium castaneum (assembly GCF_031307605.1). Lineage (NCBI taxonomy): Eukaryota > Metazoa > Arthropoda > Insecta > Coleoptera > Tenebrionidae > Tribolium > Tribolium castaneum. The sequence continues at coordinate 15,188,605 of NC_087402.1, forward strand.
TAAACTAAATTAATTGTGTCTAACACTTTAGTAGAGAAAAAAGAAAAAGACATAAAAGTCACCAAAGTCTTCAGAATCGTTTTTAGTCGTCATATTAATAACAATAACATTAATAATAATAATACTAATAGTACCAAATCTGCTTATATGCAAGCGCTTAATTAAGGTAACAGTGTTTTGGTTTTTTGCTTATATCTCGAAAACAGTTACTCTTATCAATTTTTATCTTTCTGTCAAAATTAAAGATGATAAAATTTCCTACAAAATAGTTATTTGCATTTTTCTTGTAGGACCAACCATAAGCGAGTTATAAAGTTGGATATAAATAATATTTAACAAAAACTTGCTTAAAAATAAAATGTTTGAAATACTGAAATTAAACTAAATTAATTGTGTCTAACACTTTAGTAGAGAAAAAAGAAAAAGACATAAAAGTCACCAAAGTCTTCAGAATCGTTTTTAGTCGTCATATTAATAACAATAACATTAATAATAATAATACTAATAGTACTAAATTTGCTTATATGCAAACGCTTAATTAAGGTAACAGTGTTTTGGTTTTTTGCTTATATCTCGAAAACAGTTACTCTTATCAATTTTTATCTTTCTGTCAAAATTAAAGATGATAAAATTTCCTACAAAATAGTTATTTGCATTTTTCTTGTAGGACCAACCATAAGCGAGTTATAGAGTTGGATATAAATAATATTTAACAAAAATTTGCTTTAAAATAAAATGTTTGAAAAACTGAAATTAAACTAATTTAATTGTGTCTAACACTTTAGTAGAGGAAAAAGAAGAAGACATAAAAGTCACTAAAGGTTTCAAAGTTGTCTTTAATCGTCATATTAATAACAATAACATTAATAATAATAATACTAATAGTACTAAATTTGTTTATATGCAAACGCTTAATTAAGGTAACAGTGTTTTGGTTTCTTGCTCATATCTCGAAAACAGTTACTCCTATCAATTTTTATCTTTTCACTAAAATTCAAGCTGATAAAATTTCCTACAAAATAGTTATTTGCATTTTTTATGTAGGACTAACCATAAGCGAGATATAAGATTGAAAATAATTAATATTTAAAAAAGAAGTGCTTTAACAGAAAATGTCTTGTGATTTAAAATACACTTAATTTATTAGGTCCAACACTTTATTAGAAAAAAAGGGGGTGACATATAAGTCACTGAAGTCTTCAGAGTCGATTTTAAATGCTGCATTTTCGTCTTCGTCTCAAACATTGAAAACTGAATTATATTTTTGTTCTGAAACGGTAACAGTTTTTACTTTGGTTTTTTGCTTATATCTCGAAAACAGTTACTCCTATCAATTTTTATCTTTCTTTCAAAATTAAAGCTGATAACATTTCCTACAAAATAGTTATTTGCATTTTTCTTGTAGGACCAACCATAAGCGAGTTATAAAGTTGGATATAAATAATATTTAACAAAAACTTGCTTAAAAATAAAATGTTTGAAATACTGAAATTAAACTAAATTAATTGTGTCTAACACTTTAGTAGAGAAAAAAGAAAAAGACATAAAAGTCACCAAAGTCTTCAGAATCGTTTTTAGTCGTCATATTAATAACAATAACATTAATAATAATAATACTAATAGTACTAAATCTGCTTATATGCAAGCGCTTTATTAAGGTAACAGTTTTTTGGTTTCTTGCTTATATCTCGAAAACAGTTACTCCTATGAATTTTTGTCTTTTTTTCAAAATTAAAGCTGATAAAATATTCTACAAAATAGTTATTTGCATTTTTCTTGTAGGACCAACCATAAGCGAGTTATAGAGTTGGATATAAATAATATTTAACAAAAATTTGCTTTAAAATAAAATGTTTGAAAAACTGAAATTAAACTAATTTAACTGTGTCTAACACTTTAGTAGAGAAAAAAGGAAAAGACATAAAAGTCACTAAAGGTTTCAGAGTTGTCTTTAGTTGTCATATTAATAACAATAACATTAATAATAATAATACTAATAGTACTAAATTTGCTTATATGCAAACGCTTAATTAAGGTAACAGTGTTTTGGTTTCTTGCTTATATCTCGAAAACAGTTACTCCTATCAATTTTTATCTTTTTACTAAAATTCAAGCTGATAAAATTTCCTACAAAATAGTTATTTGCATTTTTCATGTAGGACTAACCATAAGCGAGATATATGATTGAAAATAATTAATATTTAAAAAAAAAGTGCTTTAACAGAAAATGTCTTGTGATTTAAAATACACTTAATTTATTGGGTCCAATACTTTATTAGAAGAAAAAGGAAGTGACATAAAAGTCACTGAAGTCTTCAGAGTCGTTTTTAAATGCTGCAGTTTCGTCTTCGTCTCAAACATTGAAAACCGAATTACATTTTTGTTCAGTAACAGTCACAGTTTTCTTATTGGTTTTTTGCTTATATCTCGAAAACAGTTACTCCTATCAATTTTTATCTTTTTTTCAAATTTAAAGCTGATAAAATTTCCTACAAAATAGTTATTTGCATTTTTCTTGTAGGACCAACCATAAGCGAGTTATAGAGTTGGATATAAATAATATTTAACAAAAATTTGCTTTAAAATAAAATGTTTGAAAAACTGAAATTAAACTAATTTAATTGTGTCTAACACTTTAGTAGAGGAAAAAGAAGAAGACATAAAAATCACTAAAGGTTTCAAAGTTGTCTTTAATCGTCATATTAATAACAATAACATTAATAATAATAATACTAATAGTACTAAATTTGCTTATATGCAAACGCTTAATTAAGGTAACAGTGTTTTGGTTTCTTGCTCATATCTCGAAAACAGTTACTCCTATCAATTTTTATCTTTTTACTAAAATTCAAGCTGATAAAATTTCCTACAAAATAGTTATTTGCATTTTTTATGTAGGACTAACCATAAGCGAGATATAAGATTGAAAATAATTAATATTTAAAAAAGAAGTGCTTTAACAGAAAATGTCTTGTGATTTAAAATACACTTAATTTATTAGGTCCAATACTTTATTAGAAAAAAAAGGGAGTGACATATAAGTCACTGAAGTCTTCAGAGTCGATTTTAAATGCTGCATTTTCGTCTTCGTCTCAAACATTGAATACTGAATTACATTTTTGTTCTGAAACGGTAACAGTTTTTACTTTGGTTTTTTGCTTATATCTCGAAAACAGTTACTCCTATCAATTTTTATCTTTTTTCCAAAATTAAAGCTGATAACATTTCCTACAAAGTAGTTATTTGCATTTTTCTTGTAGGACCAACCATAAGCGAGTTATAAAGTTGGATATAAATAATATTTAACAAAAACTTGCTTAAAAATAAAATGTTTGAAATACTGAAATTAAACTAAATTAATTGTGTCTAACACTTTAGTAGAGAAAAAAGAAAAAGACATAAAAGTCACCAAAGTCTTCAAAATCGTTTTTAGTCGTCATATTAATAACAATAACATTAATAATAATAATACTAATAGTACTAAATCTGCTTATATGCAAGCGCTTTATTAAGGTTACAGTTTTTTGGTTTCTTACTTATAACTCGAAAACAGTTACTCCTATGAATTTTTGTCTTTCTTTCAAAATTAAAGCTGATAAAATATTCTACAAAATAGTTATTTGCATTTTTCTTGTAGGACCAACCATAAGCGAGTTATAGAGTTGGATATAAATAATATTTAACAAAAATTTGTTTTAAAATAAAATGTTTGAAAAACTGAAATTAAACTAATTTAATTGTGTCTAACACTTTAGTAGAGGAAAAAGAAGACATAAAAGTCACTAAAGGTTTCAAAGTTGTCTTTAATCGTAATATTAATAACAATAACATTAATAATAATAATACTAATAGTACTAAATTCGCTTATATGCAAACGCTTAATTAAGGTAACAGTGTTTTGGTTTCTTGCTTATATCTCGAAAACAGTTACTCCTATCAATTTTTATCTTTTTACTAAAATTAAAGCTGATAAAATTTCCTACAAAATAGTTAATTGCATTTTTAATGTAGGACTAACCATAAGCGAGATATAAGTTTGAAAATAATTAATATTTAAAAAAAGTGCTTTAACAGAAAATGTCTTGTGATTTAAAATACACTTAATTTATTAGGTCCAATACTTTATTAGAAGAAAAAGGGGGTGACATATAAGTCACTGAAGTCTTCAGAGTCGATTGTAAATGCTGCATTTTCGTCTTCGTCTCAAACATTGAAAACTGAATTCCATTTTTGTTCTGAAACGGTAACAGTTTTCACTTTGGTTTTTTGCATATATCTCGAAAACAATTACTCCTATCAGTTTTTATTTTTTTTTCAAAATAAAGCTGATAAAATTTTCTACAAAATAGTTATTTTCATTTTTCTTGTAGGACCAACCATAAGCGAGTTATAAAGTTGGATATAAATAATATTTAACAAAAACTTGCTTAAAAATTAAATGTTTGAAATACTGAAATTAAACTAAATTAATTGTGTCTAACACTTTAGTAGAGAAAAAAGAAAAAGACATAAAAGTCACCAAAGTCTTCAGAATCGATTTTAGTCGTCATATTAATAACAATAACATTAATAATAATAATACTAATAGTACTAAATTTGCTTACATGCAAACGCTTAATTCAGGTAACAATTTTTTGGTTTCTTGCTTATATCTCGAAAACAGTTACTCCTATCAATTTTTATCTTTTTACTAAAATTAAAGCTGATAAAATTTCCTACAAAATAGTTAATTGCATTTTTAATGTAGGACTAACCATAAGCGAGATATAAGTTTGAAAATAATTAAAATTTAAAAAAAAGTGCTTCAACAGAAAATGTCTTGTGATTTAAAATACACTTAATTTATTGGGTCCAATACTTTATTAGAAGAAAAAAGAGGTGACAGAAAGGTCACTGAAGTCTTTAGAGTCGTTTGTAAATGCTGCATTTTCGTCTTCGTCTCAAACATTGAAAACTGAATTACATTTTTGTTCAGTAACTGTTACAGTTTTCTTATTGGTTTTTTGCTTATATCTCGAAAACAGTTACTCCTATCAATTTTTATCTTTCTTTTAAAATTAAAGCTGATAAAGCTTCCTACAAAATAGTTATTTGCATTTTTCTTGTAGAACCAACCATAAGCGAGTTATGGAGTTGGATATAAATAATATTTAACAAAAATTTGCTTTAAATAAAATGTTTGAAAAACCGAAATTAAACTAAATTAATTGAGTCTAACACTTTAGTCGAGAAAAAAGAAAAAGACATAAAAGTCACCAAAGTCTTCAGAATCGTTTTTAGTCGTCATATTAATAACAATAACATTAATAATAATAATACTAATAGTACTAAATCTGCTTATATGCAAGCGCTTTATTAAGGTAACAGTTTTTTGGTTTCTTGCTTATATCTCGAAAACAGTTACTCCTATGAATTTTTGTCTTTCTTTCAAAATTAAAGCTGATAAAATATTCTACAAAACAGTTATTTGCATTTTTCTTGTAGGACCAACCATAAGCGAGTTATAGAGTTGGATATAAATAATATTTAACAAAAATTTGCTTTAAAATAATATGTTTGAAAAACTGAAATTAAACTAATTTAACTGTGTCTAACACTTTAGTAGAGGAAAAAGAAGAAGACATAAAAGTCACTAAAGGTTTCAAAGTTGTCTTTAATCGTCATATTAATAACAATAACATTAATAATAATAATACTAATAGTACTAAATTTGCTTATATGCAAACGCTTAATTAAGGTAACAGTGTTTTGGTTTCTTGCTCATATCTCGAAAACAGTTACTCCTATCAACTTTTATCTTTTTACTAAAATTCAAGCTGATAAAATTTCCTACAAAATAATTATTTGCATTTTTTATGTAGGACTAACCATAAGCGAGATATAAGATTAAAAATAATTAATATTTATAAAAGAAGTGCTTTAACAGAAAATGTCTTGTGATTTAAAATACACTTAATTTATTAGGTCCAATACTTTATTAGAAAAAAAGGGGGTGACATATAAGTCACTGAAGTCTTCAGAGTCGATTTTAAATGCTGCATTTTCGTCTTCGTCTCAAACATTGAAAACTGAATTACATTTTTGTTCTGAAACGGTAACAGTTTTTACTTTGGTTTTTTGCTTATATCTCGAAAACAGTTACTCCTATCAATTTTTATCTTTTTTTCAAAATTAAAGCTGATAACATTTCCTACAAAATAGTTATTTGCATTTTTCTTGTAGGACCAACCATAAGCGAGTTATAAAGTTGGATATAAATAATATTTAACAAAAACTTGCTTAAAAATAAAATGTTTGAAATACTGAAATTAAACTAAATTAATTGTGTCTAACACTTTAGTAGAGAAAAAAGAAAAGGACATAAAAGTCACCAAAGTCTTCAGAATCGTTTTTAGTCGTCATATTAATAACAATAACATTAATAATAATAATACTAATAGTACTAAATCTGCTTATATGCAAGCGCTTTATTAAGGTAACAGTTTTTTGGTTTCTTGCTTATATCTCGAAAACAGTTACTCCTATGAATTTTTGTCTTTCTTTCAAAATTAAAGCTGATAAAATATTCTACAGAATAGTTATTTGCATTTTTCTTGTAGGACCAACCATAAGCGAGTTATAGAGTTGGATATAAATAATATTTAACAAAAATTTGCTTTAAAATAAAATGTTTGAAAAACTGAAATTAAACTAATTTAACTGTGTCTAACACTTTAGTAGAGAAAAAAGGAAAAGACATAAAAGTCACTAAAGGTTTCAGAGTTGTCTTTAGTTGTCATATTAATAACAATAACATTAATAATAATAATACTAATAGTACTAAATTTGCTTATATGCAAACGCTTAATTAAGGTAACAGTGTTTTGGCTTCTTGCTTATATCTCGAAAACAGTTACTCCTATCAATTTTTATCTTTTTACTAAAATTCAAGCTGATAAAATTTCCTACAAAATAGTTATTTGCATTTTTCATGTAGGACTAACCATAAGCGAGATATATGATTGAAAATAATTAATATTTAAAAAAAAAGTGCTTTAACAGAAAATGTCTTGTGATTTAAAATACACTTAATTTATTGGGTCCAATACTTTATTAGAAGAAAAAGGAAGTGACATAAAAGTCACTGAAGTCTTCAGAATCGTTTTTAAATGCTGCAGTTTCGTCTTCGTCTCAAACATTGAAAACCGAATTACATTTTTGTTCAGTAACAGTCACAGTTTTCTTATTGGTTTTTTGCTTATATCTCGAAAACAGTTACTCCTATCAATTTTTATCTTTCTTTCAAAATTAAAGCTGATAAAATTTCCTACAAAATAATTATTTGCATTTTTCTTGTAGGACCAACCATAAGCGAGTTATAGAGTTGGATATAAATAATATTTAACAAAAATTTGCTTTAAAATAAAATGTTTGAAAAACTGAAATTAAACTAATTTAATTGTGTCTAACACTTTAGTAGAGGAAAAAGAAGAAGACATAAAAGTCACTAAAGGTTTCAAAGTTGTCTTTAATCGTCATATTAATAACAATAACATTAATAATAATAATACTAATAGTACTAAATTTGCTTATATGCAAACGCTTAATTAAGGTAACAGTGTTTTGGTTTCTTGCTCATATCTCGAAAACAGTTACTCCTATCAATTTTTATCTTTTTACTAAAATTCAAGCTGATAAAATTTCCTACAAAATAGTTATTTGCATTTTTTATGTAGGACTAACCATAAGCGAGATATAAGATTGAAAATAATTAATATTTAAAAAAGAAGTGCTTTAACAGAAAATGTCTTGTGATTTAAAATACACTTAATTTATTAGGTCCAATACTTTATTAGAAAAAAAAGGGGGTGACATATAAGTCACTGAAGTCTTCAGATTCGATTTTAAATGCTGCATTTTCGTCTTCGTCTCAAACATTGAAAACTGAATTACATTTTTGTTCTGAAACGGTAACAGTTTTTACTTTGGTTTTTTGCTTATATCTCGAAAACAGTTACTCCTATCAATTTTTATCTTTCTTTCAAAATTAAAGCTGATAACATTTCCTACAAAATAGTTATTTGCATTTTTCTTGTAGGACCAACCATAAGCGAGTTATAAAGTTGGATATAAATAATATTTAACAAAAACTTGCTTAAAAATAAAATGTTTGAAATACTGAAATTAAACTAAATTAATTGTGTCTAACACTTTAGTAGAGAAAAAAGAAAAAGACATAAAAGTCACCAAAGTCTTCAGAATCGTTTTTAGTCGTCATATTAATAACAATAACATTAATAATAATAATACTAACAGTATTAAATCTGCTTATATGCAAGCGCTTTATTAAGGTAACAGTTTTTTGGTTTCTTGCTTATATCTCGAAAACAGTTACTCCTATGAATTTTTGTCTTTCTTTCAAAATTAAAGCTGATAAAATATTCTACAAAATAGTTATTTGCATTTTTCTTGTAGGACCAACCATAAGCGAGTTATAGAGTTGGATATAAATAATATATAACAAAAATTTGCTTTAAAATAAAATGTTTGAAAAACTGAAATTAAACTAATTTAACTGTGTCTAACACTTTAGTAGAGAAAAAAGGAAAAGACATAAAAGTCACTAAAGGTTTCAGAGTTGTCTTTAGTTGTCATATTAATAACAATAACATTAATAATAATAATACTAATAGTACTAAATTTGCTTATATGCAAACGCTTAATTAAGGTAACAGTGTTTTGGTTTCTTGCTTATATCTCGAAAACAGTTACTCCTATCAATTTTTATCTTTTTACTAAAATTCAAGCTGATAAAATTTCCTACAAAATAGTTATTTGCATTTTTCATGTAGGACTAACCATAAGCGAGATATAAGTTTGAAAATAATTAATATTTAAAAAAAAAGTGCTTTAACAGAAAATGTCTTGTGATTTAAAATACACTTAATTTATTAGGTCCAATACTTTATTAGAAGAAAAAGGGGGTGACATATAAGTCACTGAAGTCTTCAGAGTCGATTGTAAATGCTGCATTTTCGTCTTCGTCTCAAACATTGAAAACTGAATTACATTTTTGTTCTGAAACGGTAACAGTTTTTACTTTGCTTTTTTTGCTTATATCTCGAAAACAATTACTCTTATCAGTTTTTTTTTTTTTTAAATAAAGCTGATAAAATTTCCTACAAAATAGTTATTTGCATTTTTCTTGTAGGACCAACCATAAGCGAGTTATAAAGTTGGATATAAATAATATTTAACAAAAACTTGCTTAAAAATTAAATGTTTGAAATACTGAAATTAAACTAAATTAATTGTGTCTAACACTTTAGTAGAGAAAAAAGAAAAAGACATAAAAGTTACCAAAGTCTTCAGAATCGTTTTTAGTCGTCATATTAATTTCAGTATTTCAAACATTTAATTTTTAAGCAAGTTTTTGTTAAATATTATTTATATCCAACTTTATAACTCGCTGATGGTTGGTCCTACAAGAAAAATGCAAATAACTATTTTGTAGGAAATTTTATCAGCTTTATTTTGAAAAAAAGATAAAAACTGATAGGAGTAATTGTTTTCGAGATATAAGCAAAAAACCAAAGTGAAAACTGTTACCGTTTCAGAACAAAAATGTAATTCAGTTTTCAATGTTTGAGACGAAGACGAAAATGCAGCATTTACAATCGACTCTGAAGACTTCAGTGACTTATATGTCACCCCCTTTTTCTTCTAATAAAGTATTGGACCTAATAAATTAAGTGTATTTTAAATCACAAGACATTTTCTGTTAAAGCACTTTTTTTTTAAATATTAATTATTTTCAAACTTATATCTCGCTTATGGTTAGTCCTACATGAAAAATGCAAATAACTATTTTGTAGGAAATTTTATCAGCTTGAATTTTAGTAAAAAGATAAAAATTGATAGGAGTAACTGTTTTCGAGATATAAGCAAGAAACCAAAACACTGTTACCTTAATTAAGCGTTTGCATATAAGCAAATTTAGTACTATTAGTATTATTATTATTAATGTTATTGTTATTAATATGACAACTAAAGACAACTCTGAAACCTTTAGTGACTTTTATGTCTTTTCCTTTTTCCTCTACTAAAGTGTTAGACACAGTTAAATTAGTTTAATTTCAGTTTTTCAAATATTTTATTTTAAAGCAAATTTTTGTGATATATTATTTATATCCAACTCTATAACTCGCTTATGGTTGGTCCTACAAGAAAAATGCAAATAACTATTTTGTAGGAAATTTTATCAGCTTTAATTTTGAAAGAAAGATAAAAATTGATGGGAGTAACTGTTTTCGAGATATAAGCAAAAAACCAATAAGAAAACTGTGACTGTTACTGAACAAAAATGTAATTCGGTTTTCAATGTTTGAGACGAAGACGAAATTGCAGCATTTAAAAACGACTCTGAAGACTTCAGTGACTTTTATGTCACTTCCTTTTTCTTCTAATAAAGTATTGCACCCAATAAATTAAGTGTATTTTAAATCACAAGACATTTTCTGTTAAAGCACTTTTTTTTTAAATATTAATTATTTTCAATCATATATCTCGCTTATGGTTAGTCCTACATGAAAAATGCAAATAACTATTTTATAGGAAATTTTATCAGCTTGAATTTTAGTATAAAAGATAAAAATTGATAGGAGTAACTGTTTTCGAGATATAAGCAAGAAACCAAAACACTGTTACCTTAATTAAGCGTTTGCATATAAGCAAATTTAGTACTATTAGTATTATTATTATTAATGTAATTGTTATTAATATGACAACTAAAGACAACTCTAAAACCTTTAGTGACTTTTATGTCTTTTCCTTTTTCCTCTACTAAAGTGTTAGACACAATTAAATTAGTTTAATTTCAGTTTTTCAAACATTTTATTTTAAAGCAAATTTTTGTTAAAAATTATTTATATCCAACTCTATAACTCGCTTATGGTTGGTCCTACAAGAAAAATGCAAATAACTATTTTGTAGGAAATTTTATCAGCTTTAATTTTGAAAAAAAGACAAAAATTCATAGGAGTAACTGTTTTCGAGATATAAGCAAGAAACCGAAAAACTGTTACCTTAATAAAGCGCTTGCATATAAGCAGATTTAATACTATTAGTATTATTATTATTAATGTTATTGTTATTAATATGACGACTAAAAACGATTCTGAAGACTTTGGTGACTTTTATGTCTTTTTCTTTTTTCTCTACTAAAGTGTTAGACACAATTAATTTAGTTTAATTTTAGTATTTCAAACATTTTATTTTTAAGCAAGTTTTTGTTAAATATTATTTATATCCAACTTTATAACTCGCTTATGGTTGGTCCTACAAGAAAAATGCAAATAACTGTTTTGTAGGAAATGTTATCAGCTTTAATTTTGAAAGAAAGATAAAAATTGATAGGAGTAACTGTTTTCGAGATATAAGCAAAAAACCAATGTAAAAACTGTTACCGTTTCAGAACAAAAATGTAATTCAGTTTTCAATGTTTGAGACGAAGACGAAAATGCAGCATTTAAAATCGACTCTGAAGACTTCAGTGACTTATATGTCACCCCCTTTTTTTCTAATAAAGTATTGGACCTAATAAATTAAGTGTATTTTAAATCACAAGACATTTTCTGTTAAAGCACTTCTTTTTTAAATATTAATTATTTTCAATCTTATATCTCGCTTATGGTTAGTCCTACATAAAAAATGCAAATAATTATTTTGTAGGAAATTTTATCAGCTTGAATTTTGGTAAAAAGATAAAAGTTGATAGGAGTAACTGTTTTCGAGATATGAGCAAGAAACCAAAACACTGTTACCTTAATTAAGCGTTTGCATATAAGCAAATTTAGTACTATTAGTATTATTATTATTAATGTTATTGTTATTAATATGACGATTAAAGACAACTTTGAAACCTTTAGTGACTTTTATGTCTTCTTCTTTTTCCTCTACTAAAGTGTTAGACACAATTAAATTAGTTTAATTTCAGTTTTTCAAACATTTTATTTTAAAGCAAATTTTTGTTAAATCTTATTTATATCCAACTCTATAACTCGCTTATGGTTGGTCCTACAAGAAAAATGCAAATATTTATTTTGTAGGAAATTTTATCAGCTTTAATTTTGACAGAAAGATAAAAATTGATAGGAGTAACTGTTTTCGAGATATAAGCAAAAAACCAATAAGAAAACTGTGACTGTTACTGAACAAAAATGTAATTCAGTTTTCAATGTTTGAGACGAAGACGAAACTGCAGCATTTAAAAACGACTCTGAAAACTTCAGTGACTTTTATGTCACTTCCTTTTTCTTCTAATAAAGTATTGGACCCAATAAATTAAGTGTATTTTAAATCACAAGACATTTTCTGTTAAAGCACTTTTTTTTTAAATATTAATTATTTTCAATCATATATCTCGCTTATGGTTAGTCCTACATGAAAAATGCAAATAACTATTTTATAGGAAATTTTATCAGCTTGAATTTTAGTAAAAAGATAAAAATTGATAGGAGTAACTGTTTTCGAGATATAAGCAAGAAACCAAAACACTGTTACCTTAATTAAGCGTTTGCATATAAGCAAATTTAGTACTATTAGTATTATTATTATTAATGTTATTGTTATTAATATGACAACTAAAGACAACTCTGAAACCTTTAGTGACTTTTATGTCTTTTCCTTTTTCCTCTACTAAAGTGTTAGACACAATTAAATTAGTTTAATTTCAGTTTTTCAAACATTTTATTTTAAAGCAAATTTTTGTTAAAAAGTATTTATATCCAACTCTATAACTCGCTTATGGTTGGTCTTACAAGAAAAATGCAAATAACTATTTTGTAGGAAATTTTATCAGCTTTAATTTTGAAAAAAAGACAAAAATTCATAGGAGTAACTGTTTTCGAGATATAAGCAAGAAACCAAAAAACTGTTACCTTAATAAAGCGCTTGCATATAAGCAGATTTAGTACTATTAGTATTATTATTATTAATGTTATTGTTATTAATATGACGACTAAAAACGATTCTGAAGACTTTGGTGACTTTTATGTCTTTTTCTTTTTTCTCTACTAAAGTGTTAGACACAATTAATTTAGTTTAATTTCAGTATTTCAAACATTTTATTTTTAAGCAATTTTTTGTTAAATATTATTTATATCCAACTTTATAACTCGCTTATGGTTGGTCCCACAAGAAAAATGCAAATAACTATTTTGTAGCAAATGTTATCAGCTTTAATTTTGAAAAAAAGATAAAAATTGATAGGAGTAACTGTTTTCGAGATATGAGCAAGAAACCAAAACACTGTTACCTTAATTAAGCGTTTGCATATAAGCAAATTTAGTACTATTAGTATTATTATTATTAATGTTATTGTTATTAATATGACAACTAAAGACAACTCTGAAACCTTTAGTGACTTTTATGTCTTTTCCTTTTTCCTCTACTAAAGTGTTAGACACAATTAAATTAGTTTAACTTCAGTTTTTCAAACATTTTATTTTAAAGCAAATTTTTGTTAAAAAGTATTTATATCCAACTCTATAACTCGCTTATGGTTGGTCCTACAAGAAAAATGCAAATAACTATTTTGTAGGAAATTTTATCAGCTTTAATTTTGAAAAAAAGACAAAAATTTATAGGAGTAACTGTTTTCGAGATATAAGCAAGAAACCAAAAAACTGTTACCTTAATAAAGCGCTTGCATATAAGCAGATTTAGTACTATTAGTATTATTATTATTAATGTTATTGTTATTAATATGACGACCAAAAACGATTCTGAAGACTTTGGTGACTTTTATGTCTTTTTCTTTTTTCTCTACTAAAGTGTTAGACACAATTAATTTAGTTTAATTTCAGTATTTCAAACATTTTATTTTTAAGCAAGTTTTTGTTAAATATTATTTATATCCAACTTTATAACTCGCTTATGGTTGGTCCTACAAGAAAAATGCAAATAACTATTTTGTAGGAAATGTTATCTGCTTTAATTTTGAAAGAAAGATAAAAATTGATAGGAGTAACTGTTTTCGAGATATAAGCAAAAAACCAATGTAAAAACTGTTACCGTTTCAGAACAAAAATGTAATTCAGTTTTCAATGTTTGAGACGAAGACGAAAATGCAGCATTTAAAATCGACTCTGAAGACTTCAGTGACTTATATGTCACCCCCTTTTTTTCTAATAAAGTATTGGACCTAATAAATTAAGTGTATTTTAAATCACAAGACATTTTCTGTTAAAGCACTTCTTTTTTAAATATTAATTATTTTCAATCTTATATCTCGCTTATGGTTAGTCCTACATAAAAAATGCAAATAATTATTTTGTAGGAAATTTTATCAGCTTGAATTTTAGTAAAAAGATAAAAGTTGATAGGAGTAACTGTTTTCGAGATATGAGCAAGAAACCAAAACACTGTTACCTTAATTAAGCGTTTGCATATTAGCAAATTTAGTACTATTAGTATTATTATTATTAATGTTATTGTTATTAATATGACGATTAAAGACAACTTTGAAACCTTTAGTAACTTTTATGTCTTCTTCTTTTTCCTCTACTAAAGTGTTAGACACAATTAAATTAGTTTAATTTCAGTTTTTCAAACATTTTATTTTAAAGCAAATTTTTGTTAAATATTATTTATATCCAACTCTATAACTCGCTTATGGTTGGTCGTACAAGAAAAATGCAAATAACTATTTTGTAGGAAATTTTATCAGCTTTAATTTTGAAAGAAAGATAAAAATTGATAGGAGTAACTGTTTTCGAGATATAAGCAAAAAACCAATAAGAAAACTGTGACTGTTACTGAACAAAAATGTAATTCGGTTTTCAATGTTTGAGACGAAGACGAAACTGCAGCATTTAAAAACGACTCTGAAGACTTCAGTGACTTTTATGTCACTTCCTTTTTTTTCTAATAAAGTATTGGACCCAATAAATTAAGTGTATTTTAAATCACAAGACATTTTCTGTTAAAGCACTTTTTTTTAAATATTAATTATTTTCAATCATATATCTCGCTTATGGTTAGTCCTACATGAAAAATGCAAATAACTATTTTGTAGGAAATTTTATCAGCTTGAATTTTAGTAAAAAGATAAAAATTGATAGGAGTAACTGTTTTCGAGATATAAGCAAGAAACCAAAACACTGTTACCTTAATTAAGCGTTTGCATATAAGCAAATTTAGAACTATTAGTATTATTATTATTAATGTTATTGTTATTAATATGACAACTAAAGACAACTCTGAAACCTTAAGTGACTTTTATGTCTTTTCGTTTTTTCTCTACTAAAGTGTTAGACACAGTAAAATTAGTTTAATTTCAGTTTTTCAAACATTTTATTTTAAAGCAAATTTTTGTTAAATATTATTTATATCCAACTCTATAACTCGCTTATGGTTGGTCCTACAAGAAAAATGCAAATAACTATTTTGTAGAATATTTTATCAGCTTTAATTTTGAAAGAAAGACAAAAATTCATAGGAGTAACTGTTTTCGAGATATAAGCAAGAAACCAAAAAACTGTTACCTTAATAAAGCGCTTGCATATAAGCAGATTTAGTACTATTAGTATTATTATTATTAATGTTATTGTTATTAATATGACGACTAAAAACGATTCTGAAGACTTTGGTGACTTTTATGTCTTTTTCTTTTTTCTCTACTAAAGTGTTAGACACAATTAAATTAGTTTAATTTCAGTTTTTCAAACATTTTATTTTAAAGCAAATTTTTGTTAAATATTATTTATATCCAACTCTATAACTCGCTTATGGTTGGTCCTACAAGAAAAATGCAAATAACTATTTTGTAGGAAATTTTATCAGCTTTAATTTTGACAGAAAGATAAAAATTGATAGGAGTAACTGTTTTCGAGATATAAGCAAAAAACCAATAAGAAAACTGTGACTGTTACTGAACAAAAATGTAATTCAGTTTTCAATGTTTGAGACGAAGACGAAACTGCAGCATTTAAAAACGACTCTGAAGACTTCAGTGACTTTTATGTCACTTCCTTTTTCTTCTAAAAAAGTATTGGACCCAATAAATTAAGTGTATTTTAAATCACAAAACATTTTCTGTTAAAGCACTTTTTTTTTAAATATTAATTATTTTCAATCATATATCTCGTTTATGGTTAGTCCTACATGAAAAATGCAAATAACTATTTTGTAGGAAATTTTATCAGCTTGAATTTTAGTAAATAGATAAAAATTGATAGGAGTAACTGTTTTCGAGATATAAGCAAGAAACCAAAACACTGTTACCTTAATAAAGCGCTTGCATATAAGCAGATTTAGTACTATTAGTATTATTATTATTAACGTTATTGTTATTAATATGACGACTAAAAACGATTCTGAAGACGTTGGTGACTTTTATGTCTTTTTCTTTTTTCTCTACTAAAGTGTTAGACTCAATTAATTTAATTTAATTTCGGTTTTTCAAACATTTTATTTAAAGCAAATTTTTGTTAAATATTATTTATATCCAACTCTATAACTCGCTTATGGTTCGTCCTACAAGAAAAATGCAAACAACTATTTTGTAGGAAGCTTTATCAGCTTTAATTTTAAAAGAATGATAGAAATTGATAGGAGTAACTGTTTTCGAGATATAAGCAAAAAACCAATAAGAAAACTGTAACAGTTACTGAACAAAAATGTAATTCAGTTTTCAATGTTTGAGACGAAGACGAAAATGCAGCATTTACAAACGACTTTAAAGACTTCAGTGACCTTTCTGTCACCTCTTTTTTCTTCTAATAAAGTATTGGACCCTATAAATTAAGTGTATTTTAAATCACAAGACATTTTCTGTTGAAGCACTTTTTTTTAAACTTTAATTATTTTCAAACTAATATCTCGCTTATGGTTAGTCCTACATTAAAAATGCAATTAACTATTTTGTAGGAAATTTTATCAGCTTGAATTTTAGTAAAAAGATAAAAATTGATAGGAGTAAGCAAGAAACCAAAACACTGTTACCTTAATTAAGCGTTTGCATATAAGCAAATTTAGTACTATTAGTATTATTATTATTAATGTTATTGTTATTAATATGACAACTAAAGACAACTCTGAAACCTTTAGTGACTTTTATGTCTTTTCCTTTTTTCTCTACTAAAGTGTTAGACACAGTTAAATTAGTTTAATTTCAGTTTTTCAAACATTTTATTTTAAAGCAAATTTTTGTTAAATATTATTTATATCCAACTCTATAACTCGCTTATGGTTGGTCCTACAAGAAAAATGCAAATAACTATTTTGTAGAATATTTTATCAGCTTTAATTTTGAAAGAAAGACAAAAACTCATAGGAGTAACTGTTTTCGAGATATAAGCAAGAAACCAAAAAACTGTTACCTTAATAAAGCGCTTGCATATAAGCAGATTTAGTACTATTAGTATTATTATTATTAATGTTATTGTTATTAATATGACGACTAAAAACGATTCTGAAGTCTTTGGTGACTTTTATGTCTTTTTCTTTTTTCTCTACTAAAGTGTTAGACACAATTAATTTAGTTTAATTTCAGTATTTCAAACATTTTATTTTTAAGCAAGTTTTTGTTAAATATTATTTATATTCAACTTTAAAACTCGCTTATGGTTGGTCCTACAAGAAAAATGCAAATAACTATTTTGTTGGAAATGTTATCAGCTTTAATTTTGAAAGAAAGATAAAAATTGATAGGAGTAACTGTTTTAGAGATATAAGCAAAAAACCAAAGTAAAAACTGTTACCGTTTCAGAACAAAAATGTAATTCAGTTTTCAATGTTTGAGACGAAGACGAAAATGCAGCATTTAAAATCGACTCTGAAGACTTCAGTGACTTATATGTCACCCCCTTTTTTTTAATAAAGTATTGGACCTATTAAATTAAGTGTATTTTAAATCACAAGACATTTTCTGTTAAAGCACTTCTTTTTTAAATATTAATTATTTTCATTCTTATATCTCGCTTATGGTTAGTCCTACACAAAAAATGCAAATAACTATTTTGTAGGAAATTTTATCAGCTTGAATTTTAGTAAAAAGATAAAAATTGATAGGAGTAACTGTTTTCGAGATATGAGCAAGAAACCAAAACACTGTTATCTTAATTAAGCGTTTGCATATAAGCAAATTTAGTACTATTAGTATTATTATTATTAATGTTATTGTTATTAATATGACGATTAAAGACAACTTTGAAACCTTTAGTGACTTTTATGTCTTCTTCTTTTTCCTCTACTAAAGTGTTAGACACAATTAAATTAGTTTAATTTCAGTTTTTCAAACATTTTATTTTAAAGCAAATTTTTGTTAAATATTATTTATATCCAACTCCATAACTCGCTTATGGTTGGTCCTACAAGAAAAATGCAAATAACTATTTTGTAGAATATTTTATCAGCTTTAATTTTGAAAGAAAGACAAAAATTCATAGGAGTAACTGTTTTCGAGATATAAGCAAGAAACCAAAAAACTGTTACCTTAATAAAGCGCTTGCATATAAGCAGATTTAGTACTATTAGTATTATTATTAATGTTATTGTTATTAATATAACGACTAAAAACGATTCTGAAGACTTTGGTGACTTTTATGTCTTTTTCTTTTTTCTCTACTAAAGTGTTAGACACAATTAATTTAGTTTAATTTCAGTATTTCAAACATTTTATTTTTAAGCAAGTTTTTGTTAAATATTATTTATATCCAACTTTATAACTCGCTTATGGTTGGTCCTACAAGAAAAATGCAAATAACTATTTTGTAGGAAATGTTATCAGCTTTAATTTTGACAGAAAGATAAAAATTGATAGGAGTAACTGTTTTCGAGATATAAGCAAAAAACCAATAAGAAAACTGTGACTGTTACTGAACAAAAATGTAATTCAGTTTTCAATGTTTGAGACGAAGACGAAACTGCAGCATTTAAAAACGACTCTGAAGACTTCAGTGACTTTTATGTCACTTCCTTTTTCTTCTAAAAAAGTATTGGACCCAATAAATTAAGTGTATTTTAAATCACAAGACATTTTCTGTTAAAGCACTTTTTTTTTAAATATTAATTATTTTCAATCATATATCTCGCTTATGGTTAGTCCTACATGAAAAATGCAAATAACTATTTTGTAGGAAATTTTATCAGCTTGAATTTTAGTAAATAGATAAAAATTGATAGGAGTAACTGTTTTCGAGATATAAGCAAGAAACCAAAACACTGTTACCTTTATAAAGCGCTTGCATATAAGCAGATTTAGTACTATTAGTATTATTATTATTAACGTTATTGTTATTAATATGACGACTAAAAACGATTCTGAAGACGTTGGTGACTTTTATGTCTTTTTCTTTTTTCTCTACTAAAGTGTTAGACTCAATTAATTTAGTTTAATTTCGGTTTTTCAAACATTTTATTTAAAGCAAATTTTTGTTAAATATTATTTATATCCAACTCTATAACTCGCTTATGGTTGGTCCTACAAGAAAAATGCAAACAACTATTTTGTAGGAAGCTTTATCAGCTTTAATTTTAAAAGAATGATAGAAATTGATAGGAGTAACTGTTTTCGAGATATAAGCAAAAAACCAATAAGAAAACTGTAACAGTTACTGAACAAAAATGTAATTCAGTTTTCAATGTTTGAGACGAAGACGAAAATGCAGCATTTACAAACGACTCTAAAGACTTCAGTGACCTTTCTGTCACCTCTTTTTTCTTCTAATAAAGTATTGGACCCTATAAATTAAGTGTATTTTAAATCACAAGACATTTTCTGTTGAAGCACTTTTTTTTAAATTTTAATTATTTTCAAACTAATATCTCGCTTATGGTTAGTCCTACATTAAAAATGCAATTAACTATTTTGTAGGAAATTTTATCAGCTTGAATTTTAGTAAAAAGATAAAAATTGATAGGAGTAAGCAAGAAACCAAAACACTGTTACCTTAATTAAGCGTTTGCATATAAGCAAATTTAGTACTATTAGTATTATTATTATTAATGTTATTGTTATTAATATGACAACTAAAGACAACTTTGAAACCTTTAGTGACTTTTATGTCTTTTCCTTTTTTCTCTACTAAAGTGTTAGACACAGTTAAATTAGTTTAATTTCAGTTTTTCAAACATTTTATTTTAAAGCAAATTTTTGTTAAATATTATTTATATCCAACTCTATAACTCGCTTATGGTTGGTCCTACAAGAAAAATGCAAATAACTATTTTGTAGAATGTTTTATCAGCTTTAATTTTGAAAGAAAGACAAAAATTCATAGGAGTAACTGTTTTCGAGATATAAGCAAGAAACCAAAAAACTGTTACCTTAATAAAGCGCTTGCATATAAGCAGATTTAGTACTATTAGTATTATTATTATTAATGTTATTGTTATTAATATGACGACTAAAAACGATTCTGAAGACTTTGGTGACTTTTATGTCTTTTTCTTTTTTCTCTACTAAAGTGTTAGACACAATTAATTTAGTTTAATTTCAGTATTTCAAACATTTTATTTTTAAGCAAGTTTTTGTTAAATATTATTTATATTCAACTTTATAACTCGCTTATGGTTGGTCCTACAAGAAAAATGCAAATAATTATTTTGTAGGAAATGTTATCAGCTTTAATTTTGAAAGAAAGATAAAAATTGATAGGAGTAACTGTTTTCGAAATATAAGCAAAAAACCAAAGTAAAAACTGTTACCGTTTCAGAACAAAAATGTAATTCAGTTTTCAATGTTTGAGACGAAGACGAAAATGCAGCATTTAAAATCGACTCTGAAGACTTCAGTGACTTATATGTCACCCCCTTTTTTTTTAATAAAGTATTGGACCTAATAAATTAAGTGTATTTTAAATCACAAGACATTTTCTGTTAAAGCACTTCTTTTTTAAATATTAATTATTTTCATTCTTATATCTCGCTTATGGTTAGTCCTACACAAAAAATGCAAATAACTATTTTGTAGGAAATTTTATCAGCTTGAATTTTAGTAAAAAGATAAAAATTGATAGGAGTAACTGTTTTCGAGATATGAGCAAGAAACCAAAACACTCTTATCTTAATTAAGCGTTTGCATATAAGCAAATTTAGTACTATTAGTATTATTATTATTAATGTTATTGTTATTAATATGACGATTAAAGACAACTTTGAAACCTTTAGTGACTTTTATGTCTTCTTCTTTTTCCTCTACTAAAGTGTTAGACACAATTAAATTAGTTTAATTTCAGTTTTTCAAACATTTTATTTTAAAGCAAATTTTTGTTAAATATTATTTATATCCAACTCCATAACTCGCTTATGGTTGGTCCTACAAGAAAAATGCAAATAACTATTTTGTAGAATATTTTATCAGCTTTAATTTTGAAAGAAAGACAAAAATTCATAGGAGTAACTGTTTTCGAGATATAAGCAAGAAACCAAAAAACTGTTACCTTAATAAAGCGCTTGCATATAAGCAGATTTAGTACTATTAGTATTATTATTATTAATGTTATTGTTATTAATATGACGAGTAAAAACGATTCTGAAGACTTTGGTGACTTTTATGTCTTTTTCTTTTTTCTCTACTAAAGTGTTAGACACAATTAATTTAGTTTAATTTCAGTATTTCAAACATTTTATTTTTAAGCAAGTTTTTGTTAAATATTATTTATATCCAACTTTATAACTCGCTTATGGTTGGTCCTACAAGAAAAATGCAAATAACTATTTTGTAGGAAATGTTATCAGCTTTAATTTTGAAAGAAAGATAAAAATTGATAGGAGTAACTGTTTTCGAGATATAAGCAAAAAACCAAAGTAAAAACTGTTACCGTTTCAGAACAAAAATGTAATTCAGTTTTCAATGTTTGAGACGAAGACGAAAATGCAGCATTTAAAATCGACTCTGAAGACTTCAGTGACTTATATGTCACCCCCTTTTTTTTTTAATAAAGTATTGAACCTAATAAATTAAGTGTATTTTAAATCACAAGACATTTTCTGTTAAAGCACTTCTTTTTTAAATATTAATTATTTTCAATCTTATATCTCGCTTATGGTTAGTCCTACATAAAAAATGCAAATAACTATTTTGTAGGAAATTTTATCAGCTTGAATTTCAGTAAAAAGATAAAAATTGATAGGAGTAACTGTTTTCGAGATATGAGCAAGAAACCAAAACACTGTTACCTTAATTAAGCGTTTGCATATAAGCAAATTTAGTACTATTAGTATTATTATTATTAATGTTATTGTTATTAATATGACGATTAAAGACAACTTTGAAACCTTTAGTGACTTTTATGTCTTCTTCTTTTTCCTCTACTAAAGTGTTAGACACAATTAAATTAGTTTAATTTCAGTTTTTCAAACATTTTATTTTAAAGCAAATTTTTGTTAAATATTATTTATATCCAACTCTATAACTCGCTTATGGTTGGTCCTACAAAAAAATGCAAATAACTATTTTGTAGGAAATTTTATTAGCTTTAATTTTGAAAAAAAGATAAAAATTGATAGGAGTATCTGTTTTCGAGATATAAGCAAGAAACCAAAAAAATGTTACGTTAATTAAGCGTTTGCATATAAGCAAATTTAGTACTATTAGTATTATTATTATTAATGTTATTGTTATTAATATGACGACTAAAGACGACTCTGAAACATTTAGTGACTTTTATGTCTTCTCCTTTTTCCTCTACTAAAGTGTTAGACACAATTAATTTAGTTTAATTCCGGTTTTTCAAGCATTTTATTTTAAAGCAAATTTTTGTTAAATATTATTTATATCCAACTCTATAACTCGTTTATGCTTGGTCCTACAAGAAAAATGTAAATAACTATTTTGTTGGAAATTTTATCAGCTTTAATTTTGAAAGAAAGATAAAATTTGATAGGAGTAACTGTTTTCGAGATATAAGCAAAAAACCAATAAGAAAACTGTAACTGTTACTGAACAAAAATGTAATTCAGTTTTCAATGTTTGAGACGAAGTCAAAAATGCAGCATTTAAAAACGACTCTGAAGACTTCAGTGACTTTTATGTCACCTCCTTTTTCTTCTAATAAAGTATTGGACCCAACAAATTAAGTGTATTTTAAATCACAAGACAATTTCTGTTAAAACACTTTTTTTTAATTAATAATTATTTTCAAACTTATATCTCGCTTATGGTTAGTTCTACATGAAAAATGCAAATAACTATTTTGTAGGAAATTTTATCACCTTTAATTTTGGTGAAAAAGTAAAAATTGATAGTTTTCGAGATATAGGCAAAAAACAAAAAAACTGTTACCTTAATTAAGCGCTTGCATATAAGCAAATTTAGTACTACTAGTATTGTTATTATAAATGTTATTGTTATTAATATGACGACTAAAGGCAACTTTAAGACTTTAGTGACTTTTATGTCTCCTCCTTTTTCCTCTACTAAAGTGTTAGACACAATTAATTTAGTTTAATTTCGGTTTTTCAAACATTTTATTTTAAAGCAAATTTTTGTTAAATATTAAAAACTATAAAATGGCTTAGATTGCCTAAAAACACAGATCACACATGATCTTTTGCATAAAAATGAGAAAACGCTCATGTAACACACAAAATAAGCTCCATTTTTCCTTTTTAAAAGTATTATTATTATTATTATTACTTTTGTTACTATTACTATTATTATTATTATTATTATTATTATTATTGTTATTATTATTATTATTATTATTATTATTATTATTATTATTATTATTATTATTATTATTTTTATTATTATTATTATTATTATTATTATTATTAAAAACTTATATTAAACAGACAGAAAACGTCGTATTCTGACACAACTTAAAACACAGATCACACATGATCTTTTGCATAGAAATGAGAAAACGCTCATATAACACAAAATAAGCTTCATTTTGGCTTAGAAAACTAAGCTTACTTTTACTACTACTATTATTTTTATTTTTATTATTATTATTATTATTACTATTATTTTTATTATTATTATTACTATTATTATTATTATTATTATTATTATTATTATTATTATTATTATTATTATTATTATTATTATTATTATTATTATTATTATTAATATTATTATTATTAAAGACCGATTATAACTTTTGTATAGTAAATGTTTTTATACCAGTTTTAAAATGCGTTATTAATTTTAGACAATTTCTTGCCTAAAAACACAGATCACAGATGATGTCTTGCATAGAAATGAGAAAACGCTCAGATAACACAAAATAAGCATCATTTTTGCTTAGAAAATCTAAGCTTTAATTTAGAAAGAAATTTATTATTATAAGTATTATTATCATTATTATTATTATTATTATTATTATTATTATTATTATTATTATTGTTTTTTTTATTACTATTATTATTATTATTATTATTATTATTATTATTATTATTATTATTATTATTATTATTAACTTTTGTATAGTAAATGTTTTTATACCAGTTTTAAAATGAGTTATTAATTTTATTCAATTTCTTGCCTAAAAACACAGATCACAGATGATCTCTTGCATAGAAATGAGAAAACGCTCATATAACACACAAAATAAGCATCATTTTTGCTTAGAAAAACTAAGCTTTAATTTAGAAAGAAATTCATTATTATAAGTATTATTATCATTATTATTATTATTATTATTATTATTATTTCTTTTATTACTATTATTATTATTATTATTATTATTATTATTATTACTATTATTATTATTATTATTATTACTATTATTATTATTATTATTATTATTATTATTATTATTATTATTAACTTTTGTATAGTAAATGTTTTTATACCAGTTTTAAAATGAGTTATTAATTTTAGACAATTTCTTGCCTAAAAATACAGATTACAGATGATTTCTTGCATAGAAATGAAAAAGCGCTCATATAACACACAAAATAAGCTTCATTTTTGCTTAGAAAACTAAGCTTACTTTTATTTCTATTATTATTTTTATTATTATTATTATTATTATTATTATTATTATTATTATTATTATTATTATTATTATTATTATTATTATTATTATTATTATTATTATTGTTATTATTATTATTATTATTATTATTGTTATTATTATTATTATTATTAAAAACTTATATTAAACAGACAGAAAACGTCGTATTCTGACACAAAAAAACGAATTACGTTATAGACTTGACGAGAACGGCGTATCTCGGACTCTTATAGGACTCTTATAGGGTCAAAAATTATCAGTTTGGATTAAAACAAATTATTTTTGTTGACTCTCAGTCTGAATTGTTCATCAGTTCAAACAAAAACGGCTTACTTTAGACGATCTTTTGCTTTGAACAAGAAAACTTACATCGAACAGACTAAAAACGTATTAATCTGGCATAAAAGAGCAATTTATGTATCACTTTGAATAAAGGCAGCTAATCCTATTCGTTTCATTGCTTAAAATAGACAAAATTGTTAATAAATCTAACAAAAACGTTGTATTCTAGCACAAAATACTAATTACATTATAGTTTCGACGAGAATAGCTTATTTGGAATGATTCTATGCTTCCAAACGAGTAAATTTTTAATAAACAGATGCCAAACATCATGTTTTGTCCTATAAAGACATTTTATATTGCAGTTTGTATTAAAACAAAATATTTTCGTTGATTCTTTGTTAGAAGCAGCAAACCTAACATTAAAGAATCTGAAAACTTTGTATTCGGACACAAACCACCGAATTTTGTTTCAGTTTAGACAAAAACGGTTGATTTTCGACAATATTTTGCTTTGAACAAGAAAGCTTATATCAAACTGACTAAAAACGTCTTATTTTAGCACAAAACAAAAGATTTGCGTTATAGTCTTAAAGCTGATTCATGCCACAGTTTGGATAAAAACCAATTATTTTTGTTAATTCATTGTTACAAACAAGAAACCTTACATCAAAGAAACAGAAAACCCCTTATTTAGGCACAGAAATTCGAATTACGTTTCAGTCTGGACAAAAACTGCTTATTTTAGACGATCCTTTGTTTTGAACACGAAAACTTACATTAAAAAGATTAAAAACGTCTTATTCTGGCTGAAAACTGCAAATTATATATTACTCTAGATAAAAGCAATTTATCCTGATTACTCCTTTACTTAGAATAGAGTAAACTTGTATAAAACTTAATGAAAACTTTAAATTTCGTCTCAAAGAAATAATTTACGTTATAGTTTTGACCAGCACTGTTTATTTCAAACGAAATTATGATTCGAAACTAATGAACTTTTATGGGGCAGATGCAAAACCACATATTACCATATAAAGCGTTGTTTTAAAGCAAAGTATTACCTTTTGCAACAAGAAATTTCACGTCAAAGAAACTGAAAACTTCGTATCCATACATAAATATCTAATTACGTATCAGTTTAGGCAAATACAGCTTATTTTAAACGATTCCTTGCTATAAACAAGAAAAATTTTATCAAGCATATTGAAAACGTCTTATTCTCGAAAATAAGAGCAAATTATGTATCAGTTTTAACAAAAGCGGATTACTCTGTTTGATTCTATGCTTAGAGTAGAGTAAACTACTATAAAACGTAATGAAAACTCTATATTCAAGCTCAAAAGAACAAATTACGTTATAGTTTTGACAAAAAAAAATATTTCGGACGATTACATACTTCGAAGTAAGCAAACTTTAATTGAACATGTGCAAAAGCTAATACTTTGCTTTAAAATAATGATTTATGTGGTAATATGGTATTTTGCATCTGTCCTATAAAAGTTTACCCGTTTCGCTCCATTGAATCATTAGAAATAAATTATTTTGACACAACAACAACACAAATAATTTGTTTTTGTTTAAACTGTAACATAAGTCGCTTTTATAAAACGAACTAAGACGTTTGGCATCTGCTTAGTGAAAGTTTTCTCGTTTGGGGGCATAAAATCGTTTGAAATTAACAGTTCTGGTCAAAACTATTACGTAAATTATTTCTTTGTGTCACTTTAAAGATTTGCGTTATAGTCTTGACGAGAACTGTTAATTTCAAACGATTCTATGCTTTGAAACCAGTATATTTTCACTGAACAGAGGCAAAACGTCTGATTTCGCCTTTAAAAAACGATTTATGTCACAGTTTGGATTAAAACCAATGATTTTCGTTTATTCATTGTTACAAACAAGAAACCTTACATCAAAGAAACTGAAAACCTCTTATTCAGGCCCAGAAAATCAAATTACGTTTCAGTCTGGACACAAATTGCTTATTTTAGACGATTCTTTCTTTTGAACACGAAAACTTACATTAAAAAGATTAAAAACGTCTTATTCTGGCTCAAAACTGCAAATTATGTATTACTTTGGATAAAAGCAGTTTATCCTGATTACTCCTTTGCTTAGAATAGAGCAAACTTGTATAAAACTTAATGAAAACTTTAAATTTCGTCTCAAAGAAATAATTTACGTTATAGTTTTGACCAGAACTGTTAATTTCAAACGATTTTATGCCCCTAAACGAGAAAACTTTCACTAAACAGATGCCAAACGTCTTAGTTCGTTTTATAAAAACGACATGTTACAGTTTAAACAAAAAAATTATTTCGGACGACTACATATTTCGAAGTAAGCAAACTTTAATTGAACAAGTGCAAAAGCTAATACTTTGCTTTAAAATAACGATTTATGTGGTAATATGGTATTTTGCATCTGTCCTATAAAAGTTTACTCGTTTCGCTCCATTGAATCATTCGAAATAAATTATTTTGATACAACAACGAAAATAATTTTTTTGTTTAAACTGTAACATGTCGTTTTTATAAAACGAACTAAGACGTTTGGCATCTGTTTAGTGAAAGTTTTCTCGTTTGGGGGCATAAAATCGTTTGAAATTAACAGTTCTGGTCAAAACTATAACGTAAATTATTTCTTTGAGACGAAATTTAAAGTTTTCATTAAGTTTTATACAAGTTTGCTCTATTCTAAGCAAAGGAGTAATCAGGATAAACTGCTTTTATCCAAAGTAATACATAATTTGCAGTTTTGAGCCAGAATAAGACGTTTTTAATCTTTTTAATGTAAGTTTTCGTGTTCAAAAGAAAGAATCGTCTAAAATAAGCAATTTGTGTCCAGACTGAAACGTAATTTGATTTTCTGGGCCTGAATAAGAGGTTTTCAGTTTCTTTGATGTAAGGTTTCTTGTTTGTAACAATGAATAAACGAAAATCATTGGTTTTAATCCAAACTGTGACATAAATCGTTTTTTAAAGGCGAAATCAGACGTTTTGCCTCTGTTCAGTGAAAGTATACTGGTTTCAAAGCATAGAATCGTTTGAAATTAACAGTTCTCGTCAAGACTATAACGCAAATCTTTAAAGTGACACAAAGAAATAATTTACGTAATAGTTTTGACCAGAACTGTTAATTTCAAACGATTTTATGCCCCCAAACGAGAAAACTTTCACTAAGCAGATGCCAAACGTCTTAGTTCGTTTTATAAAAGCGACTTATGTTACAGTTTAAACAAAAACAAATTATTTGTGTTGTTGTTGTGTCAAAATAATTTATTTCTAATGATTCAATGGAGCGAAACGGGTAAACTTTTATAGGACAGATGCAAAATACCATATTACCACATAAATCATTATTTTAAAGCAAAGTATTAGCTTTTGCACATGTTCAATTAAAGTTTGCTTACTTCGAAGTATGTAATCGTCCGAAATATTTTTTTTTGTCAAAACTATAACGTAATTTGTTCTTTTGAGCTTGAATATAGAGTTTTCATTACGTTTTATAGTAGTTTACTCTACTCTAAGCATAGAATCAAACAGAGTAATCCGCTTTTGTTAAAACTGATACATAATTTGCTCTTATTTTCGAGAATAAGACGTTTTCAATATGCTTGATAAAATTTTTCTTGTTTATAGCAAGGAATCGTTTAAAATAAGCT
>NC_087402.1:15222500-15252500 GCF_031307605.1 Tribolium castaneum
AAGACATAAAAGTCACTAAAGGTTTCAAAGTTGTCTTTAATCGTCATATTAATAACAATAACATTAATAATAATAATACTAATAGTACTAAATTTGCTTATATGCAAACGCTTAATTAAGGTAACAGTGTTTTGGTTTCTTGCTCATATCTCGAAAACAGTTACTCCTATCAATTTTTATCTTTTTACTAAAATTCAAGCTGATAAAATTTCCTACAAAATAGTTATTTGCATTTTTTGTGTAGGACTAACCATAAGCGAGATATAAGATTGAAAATAATTAATATTTAAAAAAGAAGTGCTTTAACAGAAAATGTCTTGTGATTTAAAATACACTTAATTTATTAGGTCCAATACTTTATTAAAAAAAAAGGGGGTGACATATAAGTCACTGAAGTCTTCAGAGTCGATTTTAAATGCTGCATTTTCGTCTTCGTCTCAAACATTGAAAACTGAATTACATTTTTGTTCTGAAACGGTAACAGTTTTTACTTTGGTTTTTTGCTTATATCTCGAAAACAGTTACTCCTATCAATTTTTATCTTTTTTTCAAAATTAAAGCTGATAACATTTCCTACAAAATAGTTATTTGCATTTTTCTTGTAGGACCAACCATAAGCGAGTTATAAAGTTGGATATAAATCATATTTAACAAAAACTTGCTTAAAAATAAAATGTTTGAAATACTGAAATTAAACTAAATTAATTGTGTCTAACACTTTAGTAGAGAAAAAAGAAAAAGACACAAAAGTCACCAAAGTCTTCAGAATCGTTTTTAGTCGTCATATTAATAACAATAACATTAATAATAATAATACTAATAGTACTAAATCTGCTTATATGCAAGCGCTTTATTAAGGTAACAGTTTTTTGGTTTCTTGCTTATATCTCGAAAAAAGTTACTCCTATGAATTTTTGTCTTTCTTTCAAAATTAAAGCTGATAAAATATTCTACAAAATAGTTATTTGCATTTTTCTTGTAGGACCAACCATAAGCGAGTTATAGAGTTGGATATAAATAATATTTAACAAAAATTTGCTTTAAAATAAAATGTTTGAAAAACTGAAATTAAACTAAATTAATTGAGTCTAACACTTTAGTAGAGAAAAAAGAAAAAGACACAAAAGTCACCAAAGTCTTCAGAATCGTTTTTAGTCGTCATATTAATAACAATAACATTAATAATAATAATACTAATAGTACTAAATTTGCTTATATGCAAACGCTTAATTAAGGTAACAGTGTTTTGGTTTCTTGCTTATATCTCGAAAACAGTTACTCCTATCAATTTTTATCTTTTTACTAAAATTCAAGCTGATAAAATTTCCTACAAAATAGTTATTTGCATTTTTCATGTAGGACTAACCATAAGCGAGATATATGATTGAAAATAATTAATATTTAAAAAAAAAGTGCTTTAACAGAAAATGTCTTGTGATTTAAAATACACTTAATTTATTGGGTCCAATACTTTATTAGAAGAAAAAGGAAGTGACATAAAAGTCACTGAAGTCTTCAGAGTCGTTTTTAAATGCTGCAGTTTCGTCTTCGTCTCAAACATTGAAAACCGAATTACATTTTTGTTCAGTAACAGTCACAGTTTTCTTATTGGTTTTTTGCTTATATCTCGAAAACAGTTACTCCTATCAATTTTTATCTTTTTTTCAAAATTAAAGCTGATAAAATTTCCTACAAAATAGTTATTTGCATTTTTCTTGTAGGACCAACCATAAGCGAGTTATAGAGTTGGATATAAATAATATTTAACAAAAATTTGCTTTAAAATAAAATGTTTGAAAAACTGAAATTAAACTAATTTAATTGTGTCTAACACTTTAGTAGAGGAAAAAGAAGAAGACATAAAAGTCACTAAAGGTTTCAAAGTTGTCTTTAATCGTAATATTAATAACAATAACATTAATAATAATACTAATAGTACTAAATTTGCTTATATGCAAACGCTTAATTAAGGTAACAGTGTTTTGGTTTCTTGCTTATATCTCGAAAACAGTTACTCCTATCAATTTTTATCTTTTTACTAAAATTAAAGCTGATAAAATTTCCTACAAAATAGTTAATTGCATTTTTAATGTAGGACTAACCATAAGCGAGATATAAGTTTGAAAATAATTAAAATTTAAAAAAAAGTGCTTCAACAGAAAATGTCTTGTGATTTAAAATACACTTAATTTATTGGGTCCAATACTTTATTAGAAGAAAAAAGAGGTGACAGAAAGGTCACTGAAGTCTTTAGAGTCGTTTGTAAATGCTGCATTTTCGTCTTCGTCTCAAACATTGAAAACTGAATTACATTTTTGTTCAGTAACTGTTACAGTTTTCTTATTGGTTTTTTGCTTATATCTCGAAAACAGTTACTCCTATCAATTTTTATCTTTCTTTTAAAATTAAAGCTGATAAAGCTTCCTACAAAATAGTTTGCATTTTTCTTGTAGGACCAACCATAAGCGAGTTATAGAGTTGGATATAAATAATATTTAACAAAAATTTGCTTTAAATAAAATGTTTGAAAAACCGAAATTAAACTAAATTAATTGAGTCTAACACTTTAGTAGAGAAAAAAGAAAAAGACATAAAAGTCACCAAAGTCTTCAGAATCGTTTTTAGTCGTCATATTAATAACAATAACATTAATAATAATAATACTAATAGTACTAAATCTGCTTATATGCAAGCGCTTTATTAAGGTAACAGTTTTTTGGTTTCTTGCTTATATCTCGAAAACAGTTACTCCTATCAATTTTTATTTTTTTTTCAAAATTAAAGCTGATAAAATTTGCTACAAAATAGTTATTTGCATTTTTCTTGTAGGACCAACCATAAGCGAGTTATAGAGTTGGATATAAATAATATTTAACAAAAATTTGCTTTAAAATAAAATGTTTGAAAAACTGAAATTAAACTAATTTAATTGTGTCTAACACTTTAGTAGAGGAAAAAGAAGAAAACATAAAAGTCACTAAAGGTTTCAAAGTTGTCTTTAATCGTCATATTAATAACAATAACATTAATAATAATAATATTAATAGTACTAAATTTGCTTATATGCAAACGCTTAATTAAGGTAACAGTGTTTTGGTTTCTTGCTCATATCTCGAAAACAGTTACTCCTATCAATTTTTATCTTTTTACTAAAATTCAAGCTGATAAAATTTCCTACAAAATAATTATTTGCATTTTTTATGTAGGACTAACCATAAGCGAGATATAAGATTGAAAATAATTAATATTTAAAAATGAAGTGCTTTAACAGAAAATGTCTTGTGATTTAAAATACACCTAATTTATTAGGTCCAATACTTTATTAGAAAAAAAGGGGGTGACATATAAGTCACTGAAGTCTTCAGAGTCGATTTTAAATGCTGCATTTTCGTCTTCGTCTCAAACATTGAAAACTGAATTATATTTTTGTTCTGAAACGGTAACAGTTTTTACTTTGGTTTTTTGCTTATATCTCGAAAACAGTTACTCCTATCAATTTTTATCTTTTTTTCAAAATTGAAGCTGATAACATTTCCTACAAAATAGTTATTTGCATTTTTCTTGTAGGACCAACCATAAGCGAGTTATAAAGTTGGATATAAATAATATTTAACAAAAACTTGCTTAAAAATAAAATGTTTGAAATACTGAAATTAAACTAAATTAATTGTGTCTAACACTTTAGTAGAGAAAAAAGAAAAAGACATAAAAGTCACTAGTCTTCAGAATCGTTTTTAGTCGTCATATTAATAACAATAACATTAATAATAATAATACTAATAGTACTAAATCTGCTTATATGCAAGCGCTTTATTAAGGTAACAGTTTTTTGGTTTCTTGCTTATATCTCGAAAACAGTTACTCCTATGAATTTTTGTCTTTTTTTCAAAATTAAAGCTGATAAAATTTCCTACAAAATAGTTATTTGCATTTTTCTTGTAGGACCAACCATAAACGAGTTATAGAGTTGGATATAAATAATATTTAACAAAAATTTGCTTTAAAATAAAATGTTTGAAAAACTGAAATTAAACTAATTTAATTGTGTCTAACACTTTAGTAGAGGAAAAAAGAAAAGACATAAAAGTCACTAAAGGTTTCAGAGTTGTCTTTAGTTGTCATATTAATAACAATAACATTAATAATAATAATACTAATAGTACTAAATTTGCTTATATGCAAACGCTTAATTAAGGTAACAGTGTTTTGGTTTCTTGCTTATATCTCGAAAACAGTTACTCCTATCAATTTTTATCTTTTTACTAAAATTCAAGCTGATAAAATTTCCTACAAAATAGTTATTTGCAATTTTCATGTAGGACTAACCATAAGCGAGATATATGATTGAAAATAATTAATATTTAAAAAAAAAGTGCTTTAACAGAAAATGTCTTGTGATTTAAAATACACTTAATTTATTGGGTCCAATACTTTTTTTTTAGAAAAAGGAAGTGACATAAAAGTCACTGAAGTCTTCAGAGTCGTTTTTAAATGCTGCAGTTTCGTCTTCGTCTCAAACATTGAAAACTGAATTACATTTTTGTTCAGTAACAGTCACAGTTTTCTTATTGGTTTTTTGCTTATATCTCGAAAACAGTTACTCCTATCAATTTTTATCTTTCTGTCAAAATTAAAGCTGATAAAATTTCCTACAAAATAGTTATTTGCATTTTTCTTGTAGGACCAACCATAAGCGAGTTATAGAGTTGAATATAAATAATATTTAACAAAAATTTGCTTTAAAATAAAATGTTTGAAAAACTGAAATTAAACTAATTTAATTGTGTCTAACACTTTAGTAGAGGAAAAAGAAGAAAACATAAAAGTCACTAAAGGTTTCAAAGTTGTCTTTAATCGTCATATTAATAACAATAACATTAATAATAATAATACTAATAGTACTAAATTTGCTTATATGCAAACGCTTAATTAAGGTAACAGTGTTTTGGTTTCTTGCTCATATCTCGAAAACAGTTACTCCTATCAATTTTTATCTTTCTTTCAAAATTAAAGCTGATAACATTTCCTACAAAATAGTTATTTGCATTTTTCTTGTGGGACCAACCATAAGCGAGTTATAAAGTTGGATATAAATAATATTTAACAAAAACTTGCTTAAAAATAAAATGTTTGAAATACTGAAATTAAACTAAATTAATTGTGTCTAACACTTTAGTAGAGAAAAAAGAAAAAGACATAAAAGTCACCAAAGTCTTCAGAATCGTTTTTAGTCGTCATATTAATAACAATAACATTAATAATAATAATACTAATAGTACTAAATCTGCTTATATGCAAGCGCTTTATTAAGGTAACAGTTTTTTGGTTTCTTGCTTATATCTCGAAAACAGTTACTCCTATGAATTTTTGTCATTTTTTCAAAATTAAAGCTGATAAAATTTCCTACAAAATAGTTATTTGCATTTTTCTTGTAGGACCAACCATAAGCGAGTTACAGAGTTAGATATAAATAATTTTTAACAAAAATTTGCTTTAAAATAAAATGTTTAAAAAACTGAAATTAAACTAATTTAATCGTGTCTAACACTTTAGTAGAGGAAAAAGGAAAAGACATAAAAGTCACTAAAGGTTTCAGAGTTGTCTTTAGTTGTCATATTAATAACAATAACATTAATAATAATAATACTAATAGTACTAAATTTGCTTATATGCAAACGCTTAATTAAGGTAACAGTGTTTTGGTTTCTTGCTTATATCTCGAAAACAGTTACTCCTATCAATTTTTATCTTTTTACTAAAATTCAAGCTGATAAAATTTCCTATAAAATAGTTATTTGCATTTTTCATGTAGGACTAACCATAAGCGAGATATATGATTGAAAATAATTAATATTTAAAAAAAAAGTGCTTTAACAGAAAATGTCTTGTGATTTAAAATACACTTAATTTATTGGGTCCAATACTTTATTAGAAAAAAAAGGAAGTGACATAAAAGTCACTGAAGTCTTCAGAGTCGTTTTTAAATGCTGCAGTTTCGCCTTCGTCTCAAACATTGAAAACTGAATTACATTTTTGTTCAGTAACAGTCACAGTTTTCTTATTGGTTTTTTGCTTATATCTCGAAACCAGTTACTCCTATCAATTTTTATCTTTCTGTCAAAATTAAAGCTGATAAAATTTCCTACAAAATAGTTATTTGCATTTTTCTTGTAGGACCAACCATAAGCGAGTTATAGAGTTGGATATAAATAATATTTAACAAAAATTTGCTTTAAAATAAAATGTTTGAAAAACTGAAATTAAACTAATTTAATTGTGTCTAACACTTTAGTAGAGGAAAAAGAAGAAGACATAAAAGTCACTAAAGGTTTCAAAGTTGTCTTTAATCGTCATATTAATAACAATAACATTAATAATAATAATACTAATAGTACTAAATTTGCTTATATGCAAACGCTTAATTAAGGTAACAGTGTTTTGGTTTCTTGCTCATATCTCGAAAACAGTTACTCCTATCAATTTTTATCTTTCTTTCAAAATTAAAGCTGATAACATTTCCTACAAAATAGTTATTTGCATTTTTCTTGTAGGACCAACCATAAGCGAGTTATAAAGTTGGATATAAATAATATTTAACAAAAACTTGCTTAAAAACAATATGTTTGAAATACTGAAATTAAACTAAATTAATTGTGTCTAACACTTTAGTAGAGAAAAAAGAAAAAGACATAAAAGTCACCAAAGTCTTCAGAATCGTTTTTAGTCGTCATATTAATAACAATAACATTAATAATAATAATACTAATAGTACTAAATCTGCTTATATGCAAGCGCTTTATTAAGGTAACAGTTTTTTTGGTTTCTTGCTTATATCTCGAAAACAGTTACTCCTATGAATTTTTGTCTTTCTTTCAAAATTAAAGCTGATAAAATATTCTACAAAATAGTTATTTGCATTTTTCTTGTAGGACCAACCATAAGCGAGTTATAGAGTTGGATATAAATAATATTTAACAAAAATTTGCTTTAAAATAAAATGTTTGAAAAACTGAAATTAAACTAATTTAACTGTGTCTAACACTTTAGTAGAGAAAAAAGGAAAAGACATAAAAGTCACTAAAGGTTTCAGAGTTGTCTTTAGTTGTCATATTAATAACAATAACATTAATAATAATAATACTAATAGTACTAAATTTGCTTATATGCAAACGCTTAATTAAGGTAACAGTGTTTTGGTTTCTTGCTTATATCTCGAAAACAGTTACTCCTATCAATTTTTATCTTTTTACTAAAATTCAAGCTGATAAAATTTCCTACAAAATAGTTATTTGCATTTTTTATGTAGGACTAACCATAAGCGAGATATAAGATTGAAAATAATTAATATTTAAAAAAGAAGTGCTTTAACAGAAAATGTCTTGTGATTTAAAATACACTTAATTTATTGGGTCCAATACTTTATTAGAAGAAAAAGGAAGTGACATAAAAGTCACTGAAGTCTTCAGAGACGTTTTTAAATGCTGCAGTTTCGTCTTCGTCTCAAACATTGAAAACCGAATTACATTTTTGTTCAGTAACAGTCACAGTTTTCTTATTGGTTTTTTGCTTATATCTCGAAAACAGTTACTCCTATCAATTTTTAACTTTTTTTCAAAATTAAAGCTGATAAAATTTCCTACAAAATAGTTATTTGCATTTTTCTTGTAGGACCAACCATAAGCGAGTTATAGAGTTGGATATAAATAATATTTAACAAAAATTTGCTTTAGAATAAAATGTTTGAAAAACTGAAATTAAACTAATTTAATTGTGTCTAACACTTTAGTAGAGGAAAAAGAAGACGACATAAAAGTCACTAAAGGTTTCAAAGTTGTCTTTAATTGTCATATTAATAACAATAACATTAATAATAATAATACTAATAGAACTAAATTTGCTTATATGCAAACGCTTAATTAAGGTAACAGTGTTTTGGTTTCTTGCTCATATCTCGAAAACAGTTACTCCTATCAATTTTTATTTTTTTATTAAAATTCAAGCTGATAAAATTTCCTACAAAATAGTTATTTGCATTTTTTATGTAGGACTAACCATAAGCGAGATATAAGATTGAAAATAATTAATATTTAAAAAAGAAGTCCTTTAACAGAAAATGTCTTGTGATTTAAAATACACTTAATTTATTAGGTCCAATACTTTATTAGAAGAAAAAGGGGGTGACATATAAGTCACTGAAGTCTTCAGAGTCGATTGTAAATGCTGCATTTTCGTCTTCGTCTCAAACATTGAAAACTGAATTACATTTTTGTTCTGAAACGGTAACAGTCTTCACTTTGGTTTTTTGCTTATATCTCGAAAACAATTACTCCTATCAGTTTTTATCTTTTTTTTCAAAATAAAGCTGATAAAATTTCCTACAAAATAGTTATTTGCATTTTTCTTGTAGGACCAACCATCAGCGAGTTATAAAGTTGGATATAAATAATATTTAACAAAAACTTGCTTAAAAATTAAATGTTTGAAATACTGAAATTAAACTAAATTAATTGTGTCTAACACTTTCGAGATATAAGCAAGAAACCAAAAAACTGTTACCTTAATAAAGCGCTTGCATATAAGCAGATTTAGTACTATTAGTATTATTATTATTAATGTTATTGTTATTAATATGACGACTAAAAACGATTCTGAAGACTTTGGTAACTTTTATGTCTTTTTCTTTTTTCTCTACTAAAGTGTTAGACACAATTAATTTTGTTTAATTTCAGTATTTCAAACATTTAATTTTTAAGCAAGTTTTTGTTAAATATTATTTATATCTAACTTTATAACTCGCTGATGGTTGGTCCTACAAGAAAAATGCAAATAACTATTTTGTAGGAAATTTTATCAGCTTTATTTAAAAAAAAAAAATAAAAACTGATAGGAGTAATTGTTTTCGAGATATAAGCAAAAGACCAAAGTGAAAACTGTTACCGTTTCAGAACAAAAATGTAATTCAGTTTTCAATGTTTGAGACGAAGACGAAAATGCAGCATTTACAATCGACTCTGAAGACTTCAGTGACTTATATGTCACCCCCTTTTTCTTCTAATAAAGTATTGGACCTAATAAATTAAGTGTATCTTAAATCACAAGACATTTTCTGTTAAAGCACTTTTTTTTTAAATATTAATTATTTTCAAACTTATATCTCGCTTATGGTTAGTCCTACATGATAAATGCAAATAACTATTTTGTAGGAAATTTTATCAGCTTGAATTTTAGTAAAAAGATAAAAATTGATAGGAGTAACTGTTTTCGAGATATAAGCAAGAAACCAAAACACTGTTACCTTAATTAAGCGTTTGCATATAAGCAAATTTAGTACTATTAGTATTATTATTAATGTTATTGTTATTAATATGACAACTAAAGACAACTCTGAAACCTTTAGTGATTTTTATGTCTTTTCCTTTTTCCTCTACTAAAGTGTTAGACACAGTTAAATTAGTTTAATTTCAGTTTTTCAAACATTTTATTTTAAAGCAAATTTTTGTTATATATTATTTATATCCAACTCTATAACTCGCTTATGGTTGGTCCTACAAGAAAAATGCAAATAACTATTTTGTAGAATATTTTATCGGCTTTAATTTTGAAAGAAAGACAAAAATTCATAGGAGTAACTGTTTTCGAGATATAAGCAAGAAACCAAAAAACTGTTACCTTAATAAAGCGCTTGCATATAAGCAGATTTAGTACTGTTAGTATTATTATTATTAATGTTATTGTTATTAATATGACGACTAAAAACGATTCTGAAGACTTTGGTGACTTTTATGTCTTTTTCTTTTTTCTCTACTAAAGTGTTAGACACAATTAATTTAGTTTAATTTCAGTATTTCAAACATTTTATTTTTAAGCAAGTTTTTGTTAAATATTATTTATATCCAACTTTATAACTCGCTTATGGTTGGTCCTACAAGAAAAATGCAAATAACTATTTTGTAGGAAATGTTATCAGCTTTAATTTTGAAAGAAAGATAAAAATTGATAGGAGTAACTGTTTTCGAGATATAAGCAAAAAACCAAAGTAAAAACTGTTACCGTTTCAGAACAAAAATGTAATTCAGTTTTCAATGTTTGAGACGAAGACGAAAATGCAGCATTTAAAATCGACTCTGAAGACTTCAGTGACTTATATGTCACCCCCTTTTTTTTCTAATAAAGTATTGGACCTAATAAATTAAGTGTATTTTAAATCACAAGACATTTTCTGTTAAAGCACTTCTTTTTTAAATATTAATTATTTTCAATCTTATATCTCGCTTATGGTTAGTCCTACATAAAAAATGCAAATAACTATTTTGTAGGAAATTTTATCAGCTTGAATTTTAGTGAAAAGATAAAAGTGATAGGAGTAACTGTTTTCGAGATATGAGCAAGAAACCAAAACACTGTTACCTTAATTAAGCGTTTGCATATAAGCAAATTTAGTACTATTAGTATTATTATTATTAATATTATTGTTATTAATATGACGATTAAAGACAACTTTAAAACCTTTAGTGACTTTTATGTCTTCTTCTTTTTCCTCTACTAAAGTGTTAGACACAATTAAATTAGTTTAATTTCAGTTTTTCAAACATTTTATTTTAAAGCAAATTTTTGTTAAATATTATTTATATCCAACTCTATAACTCGCTTATGGTTGGTCCTACAAGAAAAATGCAAATAACTATTTTGTAGGAAATTTTATCAGCTTTAATTTTGAAAGAAAGTTAAAAATTGATAGGAGTAACTGTTTTCGAGATATAAGCAAAAAACCAATAAAAAAACTGTGACTGTTACTGAACAAAAATGTAATTCGGTTTTCAATGTTTGAGACGAAGACGAAACTGCAGCATTTAAAAACGACTCTGAAGACTTCAGTGACTTTTATGTCACTTCCTTTTTCTTCTAATAAAGTATTGGACCCAATAAATTAAGTGTATTTTAAATCACAAGACATTTTCTGTTAAAGCACTTTTTTTTTAAATATTAATTATTTTCAATCATATATCTCGCTTATGGTTAGTCCTACATGAAAAATGCAAATAACTATTTTGTAGGAAATATTATCAGCTTGAATTTTAGTAAAAAGATAAAAATTGATAGGAGTAACTGTTTTCGAGATATAAGCAAGAAACCAAAACACTGTTACCTTAATTAAGCGTTTGCATATAAGCAAATTTAGTACTATTAGTATTATTATTATTAATGTTATTGTTATTAATATGACAACTAAAGACAACTCTGAAACTTTTAGTGACTTTTATGTCTTTTCCTTTTTTCTCTACTAAAGTGTTAGACACAGTTAAATTAGTTTAATTTCAGTTTTTCAAACACTTTATTTTAAAGCAAATTTTTGTTAAATATTATTTATATCCAACTCTATAACTCGCTTATGGTTGGTCCTACAAGAAAAATGCACATAACTATTCTGTAGAATATTTTATCAGCTTTAATTTTGAAAGAAAGACAAAAATTCATAGGAGTAACTGTTTTCGAGATATAAGCAAGAAACCAAAAAACTGTTACCTTAATAAAGCGCTTGCATATAAGCAGATTTAGTACTATTAGTATTATTATTATTAATGTTATTGTTATTAATATGACGACTAAAAACGATTTTGAAGACTTTGGTGACTTTTATGTCCTTTTCTTTTTTCTCTACTAAAGTGTTAGACACAATTAATTTAGTTTAATTTCAGTATTTCAAACATTTTATTTTTAAGCAAGTTTTTGTTACATATTATTTATATCCAACTTTATAACTCGCTTATAGTTGGTCCTACAAGAAAAATGCAAATAACTATTTTGTAGGAAATGTTATCAGCTTTAATTTTCAAAGAAAGATAAAAATTGATAGGAGTAACTGTTTTTGAGATATAAGCAAAAAACCAAAGTAAAAACTGTTACCGTTTCAGAACAAAAATGTAATTCAGTTTTCAATGTTTGAGACGAACACGAAAATGCAGCATTTAAAATCGACTCTGAAGACTTCAGTGACTTATATGTCACCCCCTTTTTTTTCTAATAAAGTATTGGACCTAATAAATTAAGTGTATTTTAAATCACAAGACATTTTCTGTTAAAGCACTTCTTTTTTAAATATTAATTATTTTCAATCTTATATCTCGCTTATGGTTAGTCCTACATAAAAAATGCAAATAACTATTTTGTAGGAAATTTTATCAGCTTGAATTTTAGTAAAAAAATAAAAATTGATAGGAGTAACTGTTTTCGAGATATGAGCAAGAAACCAAAACACTGTTACCTTAATTAAGCGTTTGCATATAAGCAAATTTAGTACTATTAGTATTATTATTATTAATGTTATTGTTATTAATATGACGATTAAAGACAACTTTGAAACATTTAGTGACTTTTATGTCTTCGTCTTTTTCCTCTGCTAAAGTGTTAGACACAATTAAATTAGTTTAATTTCAGTTTTTCAAACATTTTATTTTAAAGCAAGTTTTTGTTAAATATTATTTATATCCAACTTTATAACTCGCTTATGGTTGGTCCTACAAGAAAAATGCAAATAACTATTCTGTAGAATATTTTATCAGCTTTAATTTTGAAAGAAAGACAAAAATTCATAGGAGTAACTGTTTTCGAGATATAAGCAAGAAACCAAAAAACTGTTACTTTAATAAAGCGCTTGCATATAAGCAGATTTAGTACTATTAGTATTATTATTATTAATGTTATTGTTATTAATATGACGACTAAAAACGATTCTGAAGACTTTGGTGACTTTTATGTCCTTTTCTTTTTTCTCTACTAAAGTGTTAGACACAATTAATTTAGTTTAATTTCAGTATTTCAAACATTTTATTTTTAAGCAAGTTTTTGTTAAATATTATTTATATCCAACTCTATAACTCGCTTATGGTTGGTCCTACAAGAAAAATGCAAATAACTATTTTGTAGGAAATTTTATCAGCTTTAATTTTGACAGAAAGATAAAAATTGATAGGAGTAACTGTTTTCGAGATATAAGCAAAAAACCAATAAGAAATCTGTGACTGTTACTGAACAAAAATGTAATTCAGTTTTCATTGTTTGAGACGAAGACGAAACTGCAGCATTTAAAAACGACTCTGAAGACTTCAGTGACTTTTATGTCACTTCCTTTTTCTTCTAATAAAGTATTGGACCCAATAAATTAAGTGTATTTTAAATCACAAGACATTTTCTGTTAAAGCACTTTTTTTTTAAATATTAATTATTTTCAATCATATATCTCGCTTATGGTTAGTCCTACATGAAAAATGCAAATAACTATTTTGTAGGAAATTTTATCAGCTTGAATTTTAGTAAAAAGATAAAAATTGATAGGAGTGACTGTTTTCGAGATATAAGCAAGAAACCAAAACACTGTTACCTTAATTAAGCGTTTGCATATAAGCAAATTTAGTACTATTGGTATTATTATTATTAATGTTATTGTTATTAATATGACAACTAAAGACAACTCTGAAACCTTTAGTGACTTTTATGTCTTTTCCTTTTTCCTCTACTAAAGTGTTAGACACAATTAAATTAGTTTAATTTCAGTTTTTCAAACATTTTATTTTAAAGCAAATTTTTGTTAAAAATTATTTATATCCAACTCTATAACTCGCTTATGGTTGGTCCTACAAGAAAAATGCAAAAAACTATTTTGTAGGAAATTTTATCAGCTTTAATTTTGAAAAAAAGACAAAAATTCATAGGAGTAACTGTTTTCGAGATATAAGCAAGAAACCAAAAAACTGTTACCTTAATAAAGCGCTTGCATATAAGCAGATTTAGTACTATTAGTATTATTATTATTAATGTTATTGTTATTAATATGACGACTAAAAACGATTCTGAAGACTTTGGTGACTTTTATGTCTTTTTCTTTTTTCTCTACTAAAGTGTTAGACACAATTAATTTAGTTTAATTTCAGTATTTCAAACATTTTATTTTTAAGCAAGTTTTTGTTAAATATTATTTATATCCAACTTTATAACTCGCTTATGGTTGGTCCTACAAGAAAAATGCAAATAACTATTTTGTAGGAAATGTTATCAGCTTTAATTTTGAAAGAAAGATAAAAATTGATAGGAGTAACTGTTTTCGAGATATAAGCAAAAAACCAAAGTAAAAACTGTTACCGTTTCAGAACAAAAATGTAATTCAGTTTTCAATGTTTGAGACGAAGACGAAAATGCAGCATTTAAAATCGACTCTGAAGACTTCAGTGACTTATATGTCACCCCCTTTTTTTTCTAATAAAGTATTGGACCTAATAAATTAAGTGTATTTTAAATCACAAGACATTTTCTGTTAAAGCACTTCTTTTTTAAATATTAATTATTTTCAATCTTATATCTCGCTTATGGTTAGTCCTACATAAAAAATGCAAATAACTATTTTGTAGGAAATTTTATCAGCTTGAATTTTAGTAAAAAAATAAAAATTGATAGGAGTAACTGTTTTCGAGATATGAGCAAGAAACCAAAACACTGTTACCTTAATTAAGCGTTTGCATATAAGCAAATTTAGTACAATTAGTATTATTATTATTAATGTTATTGTTATTAATATGACGATTAAAGACAACTTTGAAACCTTTAGTGACTTTTATGTCTTCTTCTTTTTCCTCTACTAAAGTGTTAGACACAATTAAATTAGTTTAATTTCAGTTTTTCAAACATTTTATTTTAAAGCAAATTTTTGTTAAATATTATTTATATCCAACTCTATAACTCGCTTATGGTTGGTCCTACAAGAAAAATGCAAATAACTATTTTGTAGGAAATTTTATCAGCTTTAATTTTGACAGAAGGATAAAAATTGATAGGAGTAACTGTTTTCGAGATATAAGCAAAAAACCAATAAGAAAACTGTGACTGTTACTGAACAAAAATGTAATTCAGTTTTCAATGTTTGAGACGAAGACGAAACTGCAGCATTTAAAAACGACTCTGAAGACTTCAGTGACTTTTATGTCACTTCCTTTTTCTTCTAATAAAGTATTGGACCCAATAAATTAAGTGTATTTTAAATCACAAGACATTTTCTGTTAAAGCACTTTTTTTTTAAATATTAATTATTTTCAATCATATATCTCGCTTATGGTTAGTCCTACATGAAAAATGCAAATAACTATTTTGTAGGAAATTTTATCAGCTTGAATTTTAGGAAAAAAATAAAAATTGATAGGAGTAACTGTTTTCGAGATATAAGCAAGAAACCAAAACACTGTT
This sequence comes from Tribolium castaneum, assembly GCF_031307605.1. Taxonomy (NCBI): domain Eukaryota; kingdom Metazoa; phylum Arthropoda; class Insecta; order Coleoptera; family Tenebrionidae; genus Tribolium; species Tribolium castaneum. The sequence continues at coordinate 15,237,732 of NC_087402.1, forward strand.
ACCTTAATTAAGCGTTTGCATATAAGCAAATTTAGTACTATTAGTATTATTATTATTAATGTTATTGTTATTAATATGACGACTAAAAACGATTTTGAAGACTTTGGTGACTTTTATGTCTTTTTCTTTTTTCTCTACTAAAGTGTTAGACACAATTAATTTAGTTTAATTTCAGTATTTCAAACATTTTATTTTTAAGCAAGTTTTTGTTAAATATTATTTATATCCAACTTTATAACTTGCTTATGGTTGGTCCTACAAGAAAAATGCAAATAACTATTTTGTAGGAAATGTTATCAGCTTTAATTTTGAAAGAAAGATAAAAATTGATAGGAGTAACTGTTTTCGAGATATAAGCAAAAAACCAAAGTAAAAACTGTTACCGTTTCAGAACAAAAATGTAATTCAGTATTCAATGTTTGAGACGAAGACAAAAATGCTGCATTTAAAATCGACTCTGAAGACTTCAGTGACTTATATGTCACTCCCTTTTTTTTCTAATAAAGTATTGGACCTAATAAATTAAGTGTATTTTAAATCACAAGACATTTTCTGTTAAAGCACTTCTTTTTTAAATATTAATTATTTTCAATCTTATATCTCGCTTATGGTTAGTCCTACATAAAAAATGCAAATAACTATTTTGTAGGAAATTTTATCAGCTTGAATTTTAGTAAAAAGATAAAAATTGATAGGAGTAACTGTTTTCGAGATATGAGCAAGAAACCAAAACACTGTTACCTTAATTAAGCGTTTGCATATAAGCAAATTTAGTACTATTAGTATTATTATTATTAATGTTATTGTTATTAATATGACGATTAAAGACAACTTTGAAACCTTTAGTGACTTTTTTTCTTGCTTATTTCTCGAAAACAGTTACTCCTATCAATTTTTATCTTTTTACTAAAATTAAAGCTGATAAAATTTCCTACAAAATAGTTATTTGCATTTTTCTTGTAGGACCAACCATAAGCGAGTTATAGAGATGGATATAAATAATATTTAACAAAAATTTGCTTTAAAATAAAATGTTTGAAATACTGAAATTAAACTAAATTAATTGTGTCTAACACTTTAGTATAGGAAAAAGGAGAAGACATAAAAGTCACCAAAGTCTTTAGAGTCTTTTTTAGTCGTCATTTTAATACCAATAACATTAATAATAATAATACTAATAGTACTAAATTTGCTTATATGCAAGCGCTTTATTAAGGTAACAGTTTTTTGGTTTTTTGCTTATATCTCGAAAACAGTTACTCCTATCAATTTTTATCTTTTTACTAAAATTAAAGCTGATAAAATTACCTACAAAATAGTTATTTGCATTTTTCTTGTAGGACTAAGCATAAGCGAGTTATAGAGATGGATATAAATAATATTTAACAAAAATTTGCTTTAAAATACAATGTTTGAAATACTGAAATTAAACTAAATTAATTGTGTCTAACACTTTAGTAGAGGAAAAAGAAAAAGACATAAAAGTCACTAAAGGTTTCAGAGTCGTTTTTAGTCGTCATATTAATAACAATAACATTAATAATAATAATACTAATATTACTAAATTTGCTTATATGCAAGCGCTTAATTAAGGCAACAGTTTCTTGCTTATATCTCGAAAACAGTTACTCCTATCAATTTTTATCTTTTTACAAAAATTAAAGCTGATAAAATTTCCTACAAAATAGTTATTTGCATTTTTTATGTAGGACTAACCATAAGCGAGATATAAGTTTGAAAATAATTAATATTTAAAAAAAAAGTGTTTTAACAGAAAATGTCTTGGGATTTAAAATACACTTAATTTATTGGGTCCAATAGTTTATTAGAAGAAAAAGGAGGTGACATAAAAGTCACTGAAGTCTTCAGAGTCGATTTTAAATGCTGCATTTTCGTCTTCGTCTCAAACATTGAAAACTGAATTACATTTTTGTTCAGTAACAGTTACAGTTTTCTTATTGGTTTTTTGCTTATATCTCGAAAACTGTTACTCCTATCAATTTTTATCTTTATTTCAAAATTAAAGCTGATAAAATTTTCTACAAAATCGTTATTTGCATTTTTCTTGTAGGACCAACCATAAGCGAGTTATAGAGTTGGATATAAATAATATTTAACAAAAATTTGCTTTAAAATAAAATGTTTGAAAAACTGAAATTAAACTAATTTAATTGTGTCTAACACTTTAGTAGAGGAAAAAGAAAAAGACATAAAAGTCACTAAAGGTTTCAGAGTCGTCTTCAGTTGTCATATTAATAACAATAACATTAATGATAATAATACTAATAGTACTAAATTTGGTTATATGCAAACGCTTAATTAAGATAACAGTGTTTCGGTTTCTTGCTTATATCTCGAAAACAGTTACTCCTATAAATTTTTATCTTTTTACTAAAATTAAAGCTGATAAAATTTCCTAGAAAATAGTTGTTTGCATTTCTTTTGTAAGACCAACCATAAGCGAGTTATAGAGTTGGATATAAATAATCGTCAACAAAAATTTGCTTTAAAATAAAATGTTTGAAAAACCGAAATTAAACTAAATTAATTGAGTCTAACACTTTAGTATAGGAAAAAGGAGAAGACATAAAAGTCACCAAAGTCTTCAGAGTCGTTTTTAGTCGTCATTTTAATAACAATAACATTAATAATAATAATACTAATAGTACTAAATTTGCTTATATGCAAGCGCTTTATTAAGGTAACAGTTTTTTGGTTTCCTGCTTATATCTCGAAAACAGTTACTCCTATCAATTTTTATTTTTTTACTAAAATTAAAGCTGATAAAATTTCCTACAAAATAGTTATTTGCATTTTTCTTGTAGGACCAAGCATAAGCGAGTTATAGAGATGGATATAAATAATATTTAACAAAAATTTGCTTTAAAATAAAATGTTTGAAATACTGAAATTAAACTAAATTAATTGTGTCTAACACTTTAGTAGAGGAAAAAGAAGAAGACATAAAAGTCACTAAAGGTTTCAGAGTCGTCTTTAGTCGTCATATTATTAACAATAACATTAATAATATAAATACTATTAGTACTAAATTAGCTTATATGCAAACGCTTAATTAAGGTAACAGTTTTTTGGTTTCTTGCTTATATCTCGTAAACAGTTACTCCTATCAATTTTTATCTTTTTTTATTTTTATTTTGTTAAATATTATTTATATCCAACTCTATAACTCGTTTATGCTTGGTCCTACAAAAAAAATGTAAATTACTATTTTGTTGGAAATTTTATCAGCTTTAATTTTGAAAGAAAGATAAAATTTGATAGGAGTAACTGTTTTCGAGATATAAGCAAAAAACCAATAAGAAAACTGTAACTGTTACTGAACAAAAATGTAATTCAGTTTTCAATGTTTGAGACGAAGTCAAAAATGCAGCATTTAAAAACGACTCTGAAGACTTCAGTGACTTTTATGTCACCTCCTTTTTCTTCTAATAAAGTATTGGACCCAACAAATTAAGTGTATTTTAAATCACAAGACATTTTCTGTTAAAACACTTTTTTTTAATTAATAATTATTTTCAAACTTATATCTCGCTTATGGTTAGTTCTACATGAAAAATGCAAATAACTATTTTGTAGGAAATTTTATCACCTTTAATTTTGGTGAAAAAGTAAAAATTGATAGGAGTAACTGTTTTCGAGATATAGGCAAAAAACAAAAAAACTGTTACCTTAATTAAGCGCTTGCATATAAGCAAATTTAGTACTACTAGTATTGTTATTATAAATGTTATTGTTATTAATATGACGACTAAAGACAACTTTAAGACTTTAGTGACTTTTATGTCTCCTCCTTTTTCCTCTACTAAAGTGTTAGACACAATTAATTTAGTTTAATTTCGGTTTTTCAAACATTTGATTTTAAAGCAAATTTTTGTTAAATATTAAAAACTATAAAATGGCTTAGATTGCCTAAAAACACAGATCACACATGATCTTTTGCATAAAAATGAGAAAACGCTCATGTAACACACAAAATAAGCTCCATTTTTCCTTTTTAAAAGTATTATTATTATTATTACTTTTGTTACTATTATTATTATTATTATTATTATTATTATTATTATTATTATTATTATTATTATTATTATTATTAAAAACTTATATTAAACAGACAGAAAACGTCGTATTCTGACACAACTTAAAACACAGATCACACATGATCTTTTGCATAGAAATGAGAAAACGCTCATATAACACAAAATAAGCTTCATTTTGGCTTAGAAAACTAAGCTTACTTTTACTACTACTATTATTTTTATTTTTATTATTATTATTATTATTACTATTATTTTTATTATTATTATTACTATTATTATTATTATTATTATTATTATTATTATTATTATTAATATTATTATTATTAAAGACCGATTATAACTTTTGTATAGTAAATGTTTTTATACCAGTTTTAAAATGAGTTATTAATTTTAGACAATTTCTTGCCTAAAAACACAGATCACAGATGATCTCTTGCATAGAAATGAGAAAACGCTCAGATAACACAAAATAAGCATCATTTTTGCTTAGAAAAACTAAGCTTTAATTTAGAAAGAAATTTATTATTATAAGAATTATTATCATTATTATTATTATTATTATTATTATTATTATTATTGTTTCTTTTATTACTATTATTATTATTATAATTATTATTATTATTATTATTATTATTATTATTATTATTATTATTATTATTATTAACTTTTGTATAGTAAATGTTTTTATACCAGTTTTAAAATGAGTTATTAATTTTATTCAATTTCTTGCCTAAAAACACAGATCACAGATGATCTCTTGCATAGAAATGAGAAAACGCTCATATAACACACAAAATAAGCATCATTTTTGCTTAGAAAAACTAAGCTTTAATTTAGAAAGAAATTCATTATTATAAGTATTATTATCATTATTATTATTATTATTATTATTATTATTATTACTATTATTATTATTATTACTATTATTATTATTATTATTATTATTATTATTATTATTTTTATTATTATTATTATTATTATTATTATTAACTTTTGAATAGTAAATGTTTTTATACCAGTTTTAAAATGAGTTATTAATTTTAGACAATTTCTTGCCTAAAAATACAGATCACAGATGATTTCTTGCATAGAAATGAGAAAGCGCTCGCTCATATAACACACAAAATAAGCTTCATTTTTGCTTAGAAAAACTAAGCTTTAATTTAGAAAGAAATTTATTATTATAAGTATTATTATCATTATTATTATTATTATTATTATTATTATTATTATTATTATTATTATTATTATTATTATTATTATTATTATTAACTTTTGTATAGTAAATGTTTTTATACCAGTTTTAAAATGAGTTATTAATTTTATTCAATTTCTTGCCTAAAAACACAGATCACAGATGATCTCTTGCATAGAAATGAGAAAACGCTCATATAACACACAAAATAAGCATCATTTTTGCTTAGAAAAACTAAGCTTTAATTTAGAAAGAAATTCATTATTATAAGTATTATTATCATTATTATTATTATTATTATTATTATTATTATTTTTATTTCTTTTATTACTATTATTATTATTATTATTATTATTATTATTATTATTACTATTACTATTATTATTATTATTATTATTATTATTATTATTATTATTAACTTTTGTATAGTAAATGTTTTTATACCAGTTTTAAAATGAGTTATTAATTTTAGACAATTTCTTGCCTAAAAATACAGATCACAGATGATTTCTTGCATAGAAATGAGAAAGCGCTCATATAACACACAAAATAAGCTTCATTTTTGCTTAGAAAACTAAGCTTACTTTTATTTCTATTATTTTTATTATTATTATTATTATTATTATTATTATTATTATTATTATTATTGTTATTATTATTATTATTATTATTATTATTGTTATTATTATTATTATTATTAAAAACTTATATTAAACATACAGAAAACGTCGTATTCTGACACAAAAAAACGAATTACGTTATAGACTTGACGAGAACGGCGTATCTCGGACTCTTATAGGACTCTTATAGGGTCAAAAATTATCAGTTTGGATTAAAACAAATTATTTTTGTTGACTCTCAGTCTGAATTGTTCATCAGTTCAAACAAAAACGGCTTACTTTAGACGATCTTTTGCTTTGAACAAGAAAACTTACATCGAACAGACTAAAAACGTATTAATCTGGCATAAAAGAGCAATTTATGTATCACTTTGGATAAAGGCAGCTAATCCTATTCGTTTCATTGCTTAAAATAGACAAAATTGTTAATAAATCTAACAAAAACGCTGTATTCTAGCACAAAATACTAATTACATTATAGTTTCGACGAGAATAGCTTATTTGGAATGATTCTATGCTTCCAAACGAGTAAATTTTTAATAAACAGATGCCAAACATCATGTTTTGTCCTATAAAGACATTTTATATTGCAGTTTGTATTAAAACAAAATATTTTCGTTGATTCTTTGTTAGAAGCAGCAAACCTAACATTAAAGAATCTGAAAACTTTGTATTCGGACACAAACCACCGAATTTTGTTTCAGTTTAGACAAAAACGGTTGATTTTCGACAATATTTTGCTTTGAACAAGAAAGCTTATATCAAACTGACTAAAAACGTCTTATTTTAGCACAAAACAAAAGATTTGCGTTATAGTCTTAAAGCTGATTCATGCCACAGTTTGGATAAAAACCAATTATTTTTGTTAATTCATTGTTACAAACAAGAAACCTTACATCAAAGAAACTGAAAACCCCTTATTTAGGCACAGAAATTCGAATTACGTTTCAGTCTGGACAAAAACTGCTTATTTTAGACGATCCTTTGTTTTGAACACGAAAACTTACATTAAAAAGATTAAAAACGTCTTATTCTGGCCGAAAACTGCAAATTATATATTACTCTAGATAAAAGCAATTTATCCTGATTACTCCTTTACTTAGAATAGAGTAAACTTGTATAAAACTTAATGAAAACTTTAAATTTCGTCTCAAAGAAATAATTTACGTTATAGTTTTGACCAGCACTGTTTATTTCAAACGAAATTATGATTCGAAACTAATGAACTTTTATGGGGCAGATGCAAAACCACATATTACCATATAAAGCGTTGTTTTAAAGCAAAGTATTACCTTTTGCAACAAGAAATTTCACGTCAAAGAAACTGAAAACTTCGTATCCATACATAAATATCTAATTACGTATCAGTTTAGGCAAATACAGCTTATTTTAAACGATTCCTTGCTATAAACAAGAAAAATTTTATCAAGCATATTGAAAACGTCTTATTCTCGAAAATAAGAGCAAATTATGTATCAGTTTTAACAAAAGCGGATTACTCTGTTTGATTCTATGCTTAGAGTAGAGTAAACTACTATAAAACATGTCGTTTTTATAAAACGAACTAAGACGTTTGGCATCTGTTTAGTGAAAGTTTTCTCGTTTGGGGGCATAAAATCGTTTGAAATTAACAGTTCTGGTCAAAACTATAACGTAAATTATTTCTTTGAGACGAAATTTAAAGTTTTCATTAAGTTTTATACAAGTTTGCTCTATTCTAAGCAAAGGAGTAATCAGGATAAACTGCTTTTATCCAAAGTAATACATAATTTGCAGTTTTGAGCCAGAATAAGACGTTTTTAATCTTTTTAATGTAAGTTTTCGTGTTCAAAAGAAAGAATCGTCTAAAATAAGCAATTTGTGTCCAGACTGAAACGTAATTTGATTTTCTGGGCCTGAATAAGAGGTTTTCAGTTTCTTTGATGTAAGGTTTCTTGTTTGTAACAATGAATAAACGAAAATCATTGGTTTTAATCCAAACTGTGACATAAATCGTTTTTTAAAGGCGAAATCAGACGTTTTGCCTCTGTTCAGTGAAAGTATACTGGTTTCAAAGCATAGAATCGTTTGAAATTAACAGTTCTCGTCAAGACTATAACGCAAATCTTTAAAGTGACACAAAGAAATAATTTACGTAATAGTTTTGACCAGAACTGTTAATTTCAAACGATTTTATGCCCCCAAACGAGAAAACTTTCACTAAGCAGATGCCAAACGTCTTAGTTCGTTTTATAAAAGCGACTTATGTTACAGTTTAAACAAAAACAAATTATTTGTGTTGTTGTTGTGTCAAAATAATTTATTTCTAATGATTCAATGGAGCGAAACGGGTAAACTTTTATAGGACAGATGCAAAATACCATATTACCACATAAATCATTATTTTAAAGCAAAGTATTAGCTTTTGCACATGTTCAATTAAAGTTTGCTTACTTCGAAGTATGTAATCGTCCGAAATATTTTTTTTTGTCAAAACTATAACGTAATTTGTTCTTTTGAGCTTGAATATAGAGTTTTCATTACGTTTTATAGTAGTTTACTCTACTCTAAGCATAGAATCAAACAGAGTAATCCGCTTTTGTTAAAACTGATACATAATTTGCTCTTATTTTCGAGAATAAGACGTTTTCAATATGCTTGATAAAATTTTTCTTGTTTATAGCAAGGAATCGTTTAAAATAAGCTGTATTTGCCTAAACTGATACGTAATTAGATATTTATGTATGGATACGAAGTTTTCAGTTTCTTTGACGTGAAATTTCTTGTTGCAAAAGGTAATACTTTGCTTTAAAACAACGCTTTATATGGTAATATGTGGTTTTGCATCTGCTTCATAAAAGTTCATTAGTTTCGAATCATAATTTCGTTTGAAATAAACAGTGCTGGTCAAAACTATAACGTAAATTATTTCTTTGAGACGAAATTTAAAGTTTTCATTAAGTTTTATACAAGTTTACTCTATTCTAAGTAAAGGAGTAATCAGGATAAATTGCTTTTATCTAGAGTAATATATAATTTGCAGTTTTCAGCCAGAATAAGACGTTTTTAATCTTTTTAATGTAAGTTTTCGTGTTCAAAACAAAGGATCGTCTAAAATAAGCAGTTTTTGTCCAGACTGAAACGTAATTCGAATTTCTGTGCCTAAATAAGGGGTTTTCAGTTTCTTTGATGTAAGGTTTCTTGTTTGTAACAATGAATTAACAAAAATAATTGGTTTTTATCCAAACTGTGGCATGAATCAGCTTTAAGACTATAACGCAAATCTTTTGTTTTGTGCTAAAATAAGACGTTTTTAGTCAGTTTGATATAAGCTTTCTTGTTCAAAGCAAAATATTGTCGAAAATCAACCGTTTTTGTCTAAACTGAAACAAAATTCGGTGGTTTGTGTCCGAATACAAAGTTTTCAGATTCTTTAATGTTAGGTTTGCTGCTTCTAACAAAGAATCAACGAAAATATTTTGTTTTAATACAAACTGCAATATAAAATGTCTTTATAGGACAAAACATGATGTTTGGCATCTGTTTATTAAAAATTTACTCGTTTGGAAGCATAGAATCATTCCAAATAAGCTATTCTCGTCGAAACTATAATGTAATTAGTATTTTGTGCTAGAATACAACGTTTTTGTTAGATTTATTAACAATTTTGTCTATTTTAAGCAATGAAACGAATAGGATTAGCTGCCTTTATTCAAAGTGATACATAAATTGCTCTTTTATGCCAGATTAACTAACCATAAGCGAGATATAAGTTTGAAAATAATTAATATTTAAAAAAAAAGTGCTTTAACAGAAAATGTCTTGTGATTTAAAATACACTTAATTTAATGGGTCCAATACTTTATTAGAAGAAAAAGGAGGAGGCATAACAGTCACTAAAGTCTTCAGAGTCGATTTTAAATGCTGCATTTTTGTCTTTGTCTCAAACATTGAAAACTGAATTACATTTTTGTTCAGTAACAGTTACAGTTTTCTTATTGGTTTTTTGCTTATATCTCGAAAACAGTTACTCCTATAAAAATAAAAATAAATAAAATGTTTGAAAAACCGAAATTAAACTAAATTAATTAAGACTAACACTTTAGTAGAGGAAAAAAGAGAAGACATAAAAGTCACCAAAGTCTTGAGAGTCGTTTTTAGTCGTCATATTAATAACAATAACATTAATAATAATAATACTAATATTACTAAATTTGCTTATATGCAAGCGGTTAATTAAGGTAACAGTTTCTTGCTTATATCTCAAAAACAGTTACTCCTATCAATTGTTATCTTTTTACTAAAATTAAAGCTGATAAAATTTCCTACAAAATATTTATTTGCATTTTTTATGTAGGACTAACCATAAGCGAGATATAAGTTTGAAAATAATTAATATTTAAAAAAAAAGTGCTTTAACAGAAAATGTCTTGTGATTTAAAATACACTTAATTTATTGAGTCCAATACTTTATTAGAAGAAAAAGGAGGTGACATAAAAGTCACTGGTCTTCAGAGTCGTTTTTAAATGCTGCATTTTCGTCTTCGTCTCAAACATTGAAAACTGAATTACATTTTTGTTAAGTAACTGTAACAGTTTTCACTTTGGTTTTTTGCTTATATCTCAAAAACACCAAAATAGTTATTTACATTTTTCTTGTAGGACCAAGCATAAGCAAGTTATAGAGTTGGATATAAATAATATTAAACAAAAATTTGCTTTAAAATAAATTGTTTGAAAAACCGAAATTAAACTAAATTAATTGTGTCTAACACTTTAGTAGAGGAAAAAGGAGGCGACATAAAAGTCACTAAACTCTTCAGAATCGTCTTTAGTCGTCATATTAATAACAATAACATTAATAATAACAATACTATCAGTACTAAATTTGCTTATATGCAAGCGCTTAATTAAGGTAACAGTTTTTTTGTTGTTTGCTTATATCTCGAAAACAGTTACTCCTATCAGTTTTTACCTTTTCACCAAAATTAAAGCTGATAAAATTTCCTTCAAAATCGTTATTTGCATTTTTCATGTAGAACTAACCATAAGCAAGATATAAGTTTGAAAATAATTAATAATTAAAAAAAATGTGCTTTAACAGAAAATGTCTTGTGATTTAAAATACACTTAATTTATTGGGTCCAATGTCCAATACTTAATTAGAAGAAAAAGGAGGTGACAGTAAATGCTACATTTTCGTCTTCGTCTCAAACATTAAATACTGAATTACATTTTTGTTTAGTAACTGTTACAGTTTTCACTTTGGTTTTTTGCTTATATCTCGAAAACAGTTACTCCTATCAATTTTTATCTTTCCTTCAAAATTAAAAACCAATAAGAAAACTGTAACTGTTACTGAACAAAAATGTAATTCAGTTTTCAATGTTTGAGACAAAGACAAAAATGCAGCATTTAAAATCGACTCTGAAGACTTTAGTGACTGTTATGCCTCCTCCTTTTTCTTCTAATAAAGTATTGGACCCATTAAATTAAGTGTATTTTAAATCACAAGACATTTTCTGTTAAAGCACTTTTTTTTTAAATATTAATTATTTTCAAACTTATATCTCGCTTATGGTTAGTCCTACATGAAAAATGCAAATTACTATTTTGTACAAAATTTTATCAGCTTGCTTTAATTTTAGTAAAAATTTAAAAATTGATAGGAGTAACTGTTTTCGAGATATAAGCAAGAAACCAAAAAACTGTTACCTTAATTAAGCGCTTGCATATAAGCAAATTTAGTAATATTAGTATTATTATTATTAATGTTATTGTTATTAATATGACGACTAAAAACGACTCTCAAGACTTTGGTGACTTTTATGTCTTCTCCTTTTACCTCTACTAAAGTGTTAGTCTTAGTTTAGTTTAATTTCGGTTTTTCAAACATTTTATTTTAAAGCAAATTTTTGTTAAAGATTATTTATATCCAACTCTATAACTCGCTTATGGTTGGTCCTACAAAAAAATGCAAATAACTATTTTGTAGGAAATTTTATCAGCTTTAATTTTGAAAAAAAGATAAAAATTGATAGGAGTAACTGTTTTCGAGATATAAGCAAGAAACCAAAAAACTGTTACCTTAATTAAGCGTTTGCATCTAAGCAAATTTAGTACTATTAGTATTATTATTATTAATGTTATTGTTATTAATATGACGACTAAAGACGACTCTGAAACATTTAGTGACTTTTATGTCTTCTCCTTTTTCCTCTACTAAAGTGTTAGACACAATTAATTTAGTTTAATTCCGGTTTTTCAAGCATTTTATTTTAAAGCAAATTTTTGTTAAATATTATTTATATCCAACTCTATAACTCGTTTATTCTTGGTCCTACAAGAAAAATGTAAATAACTATTTTGTTGGAAATTTTATCAGCTTTAATTTTGAAAGAAAGATAAAATTTGATAGGAGTAACTGTTTTCGAGATATAAGCAAAAAACCAATAAGAAAACTGTAACTGTTACTGAACAAAAATGTAATTCAGTTTTCAATGTTTGAGACGAAGACAAAAATGCAGCATTTAAAAACGACTCTGAAGACTTCAGTGACTTTTATGTTACCTCCTTTTTCTTCTAATAAAGTATTGGACCCAATAAATTAAGTGTATTTTAAATCACAAGACATTTTCTGTTAAAACACTTTTTTTTAATTATTAATTATTTTCAAACTTATATCTCGCTTATGGTTAGTTCTACATGAAAAATGCAAATAACTATTTTGTAGGAAATTTTATCACCTTTAATTTTGGTGAAAAAGTAAAAATTGTTAAGAGTAACTGTTTTCGAGATATAAGCAAAAAACAAAAAAACTGTTACCTTAAGTAAGCGCTTGCATATAAGCAAATTTAGTACTACTAGTATTGTTATTATAAATGTTATTGTTATTAATATGACGACTAAAGACAACTCTAAGACTTTAGTGACTTTTATGTCTCCTCCTTTTTCCTCTACTAAAGTGTTAGACACAATTAATTTAGTTTAATTTCAGTTTTTCAAACATTTTATTTTAAAGCAAATTTTTGTTAAATATTAAAAACTATAAAATGGGTTAGATTGCCTAAAAACACAGATCACACCCGATCTTTTGCATAGAAATGAGAAAACGCTCATGTAACACACAAAATAAGCTCCATTTTTCCTTATTAAAAGTATTATTATTATTATTACTTATGTGACTATTACTATTATTATTATTATTATTATTATTATTATTATTAATTTTATTATTATTAAAAACTGATTATAACTTTTGTATAGTAAATGTTTTTATACCAGTTTTAAAATGAGATATTAATTTTAGACAATTTGTTGCCTAAAAACACAGATCACAGATGATTTCTTGCATAGAAATGAGAAAACGCTCATATAACACACAAAATAAGCTTCATTTTTGCTTAGAAAACTAAGCTTACTTTTATTACTATTATTATTTTCATTATTATTATTATTAATATTATTATTATTACTATTATTATTATTATTATTATTATTATTATTATTATTATTATTATTATTAAAAACTTATATTAAACAGACAGAAAACGTCGTATTCTGACACAAAAAAACGAATTACGTTATAGACTTGACGAGATCGGCGTATCTCGGACTCTTATAGGACTCTTATAGGGTCAAAAAGTATCAGTTTGGATTAAAACAAATTATTTTTGTTGAGTCTCAGTCTGAATTGTTTATCAGTTCAAACAAAAACGGCTAATTTTAGACGATCTTTTGCTTTGAACAAGAAAACTTACATAGAACAGATTAAAAACGTATTAATCTGGCATAAAAGAGCAATTTATGTATCACTTCGGATAAAGGCAGCTAATCCTATTCGTTTTATTGCTTAAAATAGACAAAATTGTTAATAAATCTAACAAAAACGCTGTATTCTAGCACAAAATACTAATTACATTATAGTTTCGACGACAATAGCTTATTTGGAATGATTCTATGCTTCCAAACGAGTAAATTTTTATTAAACAGATGCCAAACATCATGTTTTGTCCTATAAAGACATTTTATATTGCAGTTTGTATTAAAACAAAATATTTTCGTTGATTCTTTGTTAGAAGCAGCAAACCTAACATTAAAGAATCTGAAAACTTTGTATTCGGACACAAACCACCGAATTTTGTATCAGTTTAGACAAAAACGGTTGATTTTCGACAATATTTTGCTTTGAACAAGAAAACTTATATCAAACTGACTAAAAACGTCTTATTTTAGCACAAAACAAAAGATTTGCGTTATAGTCTTAACGAGAGCTGTTAATTTCAAACGGTTCTATGCTTTGAAACGAGTAAACTTTCACTGTACAGAGGAAAAACATCTTATTTCGCCTTTTAAAAACGATTCATGCCACAGTTTGGATAAAAACCAATTATTTTCGTTAATTCATTGTTACAAACATGAAACCTTACATCAAAGTAACTGAAAACCCCTTATTCAGGCACAGAAATTCGAATTACGTTTCAGTCTGAACAAAAACTGCTTACTTTAGACGATCCTTTGTTTTGAATACAGAAACTTACATTAAAAAGATTAAAAACGTCTTATTCTGGCTGAAAACTGCAAATTATATATTACTCTAGATAAAAGCAATTTATCCTGATTACTCCTTTACTTAGAATAGAGTAAACTTGTATAAAACTTAATAAAAACTTTAAATTTCGTCTCAAAGAAATAATTTACGTTATAGTTTTGACCAGCACTGTTTATTTCAAACGATTTTATGATTCGAAACTAATGAACTTTTATGGGGCAGATGCAAAACCACATATTACAATATAAAGCGTTGTTTTAAAGCAAATTATTACCTTTTGCAACAAGAAATTTCACGTCAAAGAAACTGAAAACATCGTATCCATGCACAAATATCGAATTACGTATCAGTTTAGGCAAATACAGC
>NC_087402.1:15257500-15265000 GCF_031307605.1 Tribolium castaneum
TTTACTAGAGGAAAAAGGAGAAGACATAAAAGTCACTAAATGTTTCAGAGTCGTCTTTAGTCGTCATATTAATAACAATAACATTAATAATAATAATACTAATAGTACTAAATTTGCTTATATGCAAACGCTTAATTAACGTAACATTTTTTTGGTTTCTTGCTTATGTCTCGAAAACAGTTACTCCTATCAATTTTTATCTTTTTTTCAAAATTAAAGCTAATAAAATTTCCTACAAAATAGTTATTTGCATTTTTTTGTTGGACCAACCATAAGCGAGTTATAGAGTTGGATATAAATAATATTTAACAAAAATTTGCTTTAAAATAAAATGTTTGAAAAACCGAAATTAAACTAAATTAATTGAGTCTAACACTTTAGTAGAGGAAAAAGAAAAAGACATAAAAGTCACTAAAGATTTCAGAGTTGTCTTTAGTTGTCATATTAATAACAATAACATTAATAATAATAATACTAATAGTACTAAATTTGCTTATATGCAAACGCTTAATTAAGGTAACAGTGTTTTGGTTTCTTGCTTATATCTCGAAAATAGTTACTCCTATCAATTTTTATCTTGTTACTAAAATTCAAGCTGATAAAATTTCCTACAAAATAGTTATTTGCATTTTTCATGTAGGACTAACCATAAGCGAGATATATGATTGAAAATAATTAATATTTAAAAAAAAAGTGCTTTAACAGAAAATGTCTTGTGATTTAAAATACACTTAATTTATTGGGTCCAATACTTTATTAGAAGAAAAAGGAAGTGACATAAAAGTCACTGAAGTCTTTAGAGTCGTTTTTAAATGCTGCAGTTTCGTCTCCGTCTCAAACATTGAAAACTGAATTACATTTTTGTTCAGTAACAGTCACAGTTTTCTTATTGGTTTTTTGCTTATATCTCGAAAACAGTTACTCCTATCAATTTTTATCTTTCTGTCAAAATTAAAGCTGATAAAATTTCCTACAAAATAGTTATTTGCATTTTTTTTGTAGGACCAACCATAAGTGAGTTATAGAGTTGGATATAAATAATATTTAACAAAAATTTGCTTTAAAGTAAAATGTTTGAAAAACTGAAATTAAACTAATTTAATTGTGTCTAACACTTTAGTAGAGGAAAAAGAAGAAGACATAAAAGTCACTAAAGGTTTCAAAGTTGTCTTTAATCGTCATATTAATAACAATAACATTAATAATAATAATACTAATAGTACTAAATTTGTTTATATGCAAACGCTTAATTAAGGTAACAGTGTTTTGGTTTCTTGCTCATATCTCGAAAACAGTTACTCCTATCAATTTTTATCTTTTCACTAAAATTCAAGCTGATAAAATTTCCTACAAAATAGTTATTTGCATTTTTTATGTAGGACTAATCATAAGCGAGATATAAGATTGAAAATAATTAATATTTAAAAAAGAAGTGCTTTAACAGAAAATGTCTTGTGATTTAAAATACACTTAATTTATTAGGTCCAATAGAGGAAAAAGAAGAAGACATAAAAGTCACTAAAGGTTTCAAAGTTGTCTTTAATCGTAATATTAATAACAATAACATTAATAATAATAATACTAATAGTACTAAATTTGCTTATATGCAAACGCTTAATTAAGGTAACAGTGTTTTGGTTTCTTGCTTATATCTCGAAAACAGTTACTCCTATCAATTTTTATCTTTTTACTAAAATTAAAGCTGACAAAATTTCCTACAAAATAGTTAATTGCATTTTTAATGTAGGACTAACCATAAGCGAGATATAAGTTTGAAAATAATTAAAATTTAAAAAAAAGTGCTTCAACAGAAAATGTCTTGTGATTTAAAATACACTTAATTTATAGGGTCCAATACTTTATTAGAAGAAAAAAGAGGTGACAGAAAGGTCACTGAAGTCTTTAGAGTCGTTTGTAACTGCTGCATTTTCGTCTTCGTCTCAAACATTGAAAACTGAATTACATTTTTGTTCAGTAACTGTTACAGTTTTCTTATTGGTTTTTTGCTTATATCTCGAAAACCGTTACTCCAATCAATTTCTATCTTTCTTTTAAAATTAAAGCTGATAAAGCTTCCTCTAAAGTGTTAGACACAATTAAATTAGTTTAATTTCAGTTTTTCAAACATTTTATTTTAAAGCAAATTTTTGTTAAATATTATTTATATCCAACTCTATAACTCGCTTATGGTTGGTCCTACAAGAAAAATGCAAATAACTATTTTGTAAGAAATTTTATCAGCTTTAATTTTGAAAAAAAGATAAAAATTGATAGGAGTAACTGTTTTCGAGATATAAGCAAAAAACCAATAAGAAAACTGTGACTGTTACTGAACAAAAATGTAATTCGGTTTTCAATGTTTGAGACGAAGACGAAACTGCAGCATTTAAAAACAACTCTGAAGACTTCAGTGACTTTTATGTCACTTCCTTTTTCTTCTAATAAAGTATTGGACCCAATAAATTAAGTGTATTTTAAATCACAAGACATTTTCTGTTAAAGCACTTTTTTTTAAATATTAATTATTTTCAATCATATATCTCGCTTATGGTTAGTCCTACATGAAAAATGCAAATAACTATTTTGTAGGAAATTTTATCAGCTTGAATTTTAGTAAAAAGATAAAAATTGATAGGAGTAACTGTTTTCGAGATATAAGCAAGAAACCAAAACTCTGTTACCTTAATTAAGCGTTTGCATATAAGCAAATTTAGTACTATTAGTATTATTATTATTAATGTTATTGTTATTAATATGACAACTAAAGACAACTCTGAAACCTTTAGTGACTTTTATGTCTTTTCCTTTTTTCTCTACTAAAGTGTTAGACACAGTTAAATTAGTTTAATTTCAGTTTTTCAAACATTTTATTTTAAAGCAAATTTTTGTTAAATATTATTTATATCCAACTCTATAACTCGCTTATGGTTGGTCCTACAAGAAAAATGCAAATAACTATTTTGTAGAATATTTTATCAGCTTTAATTTTGAAAAAAAGACAAAAATTTATAGGAGTAACTGTTTTCGAGATATAAGCAAGAAACCAAAAAACTGTTACCTTAATAAAGCGCTTGCATATAAGCAGATTTAGTACTATTAGTATTATTATTATTAATGTTATTGTTATTAATATGACGACTAAAAACGATTCTGAAGACTTTGGTGACTTTTATGTCTTTTTCTTTTTTCTCTACTAAAGTGTTAGACACAATTAATTTAGTTTAATTTCAGTATTTCAAACATTTTATTTTTAAGCAAGTTTTTGTTAAATATTATTTATATCCAACTTTATAACTCGCTTATGGTTGGTCCTACAAGAAAAATGCAAATAACTATTTTGTAGGAAATGTTATCAGCTTTAATTTTGAAAGAAAGATAAAAATTGATAGGAGTAACTGTTTTCGAGATATAAGCAAAAAACCAAAGTAAAAACTGTTACCGTTTCAGAACAAAAATGTAATTCAGTTTTCAATGTTTGAGACGAAGACGAAAAT
Organism: Tribolium castaneum; assembly: GCF_031307605.1. NCBI lineage: Eukaryota > Metazoa > Arthropoda > Insecta > Coleoptera > Tenebrionidae > Tribolium > Tribolium castaneum. The sequence goes on from NC_087402.1 coordinate 15,260,995, forward strand.
GCAGCATTTAAAATCGACTCTGAAGACTTCAGTGACTTATATGTCACCCCCTTTTTTTTTAATAAAGTATTGGACCTAATAAATTAAGTGTATTTTAAATCACAAGACATTTTCTGCTAAAGCACTTCTTTTTTAAATATTAATTATTTTCAATCTTATATCTCGCTTATGGTTAGTCCTACACAAAAAATGCAAATAACTATTTTGTAGGAAATTTTATCAGCTTGAATTTTAGTAAAAAGATAAAAATTGATAGGAGTAACTGTTTTCGAGATATGAGCAAGAAACCAAAACACTGTTACCTTAATTAAGCGTTTGCATATAAGCAAATTTAGTACTACTAGTATTATTATTATTAATGTTATTGTTATTAATATGACGATTAAAGACAACTTTGAAACCTTTAGTGACTTTTATGTCTTCTTCTTTTTCCTCTACTAAAGTGTTAGACACAATTAAATTAGTTTAATTTCAGTTTTTCAAACATTTTATTTTAAAGCAAATTTTTGTTAAATATTATTTATATCCAACTCTATAACTCGCTTATGGTTGGTCCTACAAGAAAAATGCAAATAACTATTTTGTAGGAAATTTTATCAGCTTTAATTTTGAAAGAATGATAAAAATTGATAAGAGTAACTGTTTTCGAGATATAAGCAAAAAACCAATAAGAAAACTGTGACTGTTACTGAACAAAAATGTAATTCGGTTTTCAATGTTTGAGACGAAGACGAAACTGCAGCATTTAAAAACGACTCTGAAGACTTCAGTGACTTTTATGTCACTTCCATTTTCTTCTAATAAAGTATTGGACCCAATAAATTAAGTGTATTTTAAATCACAAGACATTTTCTGTTAAAGCACTTTTTTTTAAAATATTAATTATTTTCAATCATATATCTCGCTTATGGTTAGTCCTACATGAAAAATGCAAATAACTATTTTGTAGGAAATTTTATCAGCTTGAATTTTAGTAAAAAGATAAAAATTGATAGGAGTAACTGTTTTCGAGATATAAGCAAGAAACCAAAACACTGTTACCTTAATTAAGCGTTTGCATATAAGCAAATTTAGTACTATTAGTATTATTATTATTAATGTTATTGTTATTAATATGACAACTAAAGACAACTCTGAAACCTTTAGTGACTTTTATGTCTTTTCCTTTTTTCTCTACTAAAGTGTTAGACACAGTTAAATTAGTTTAATTTCAGTTTTTCAAACATTTTATTTTAAAGCAAATTTTTGTTAAATATTATTTATATCCAACTCTATAACTCGCTTATGGTTGGTCCTACAAGAAAAATGCAAATAACTATTTTGTAGAATATTTTATCAGCTTTAATTTTGAAAGAAAGACAAAAATTCATAGGAGTAACTGTTTTCGAGATATAAGCAAGAAACCAAAAAACTGTTACCTTAATAAAGCGCTTGCATATAAGCAGATTTAGTACTATTAGTATTATTATTATTAATGTTATTGTTATTAATATGACGACTAAAAACGATTCTGAAGACTTTGGTGACTTTTATGTCTTTTTCTTTTTCCTCTACTAAAGTGTTAGACACAATTAATTTAGTTTAATTTCAGTATTTCAAACATTTTATTTTTAAGCAAGTTTTTGTTAAATATTATTTATATCCAACTTTATAACTCGCTTATGGTTGGTCCTACAAGAAAAATGCAAATAACTATTTTGTAGGAAATGTTATCAGCTTTAATTTTGAAAGAAAGATAAAAATTGATAGGAGTAACTGTTTTCGAGATATAAGCAAAAAACCAAAGTAAAAACTGTTACCGTTTCAGAACAAAAATGTAATTCAGTTTTCAATGTTTGAGACGAAGACGAAAATGCAGCATTTAAAATCGACTCTGAAGACTTTAGTGACTTACATGTCACCCCCTTTTTTTTTAATAAAGTATTGAACCTAATAAATTAAGTGTATTTTAAATCACAAGACATTTTCTGTTAAAGCACTTCTTTTTTAAATATTAATTATTTTCAATCTTATATCTCGCTTATGGTTAGTCCTACATAAAAAATGCAAATAACTATTTTGTAGGAAATTTTATCAGCTTGAATTTCAGTAAAAAGATAAAAATTGATAGGAGTAACTGTTTTCGAGATATGAGCAAGAAACCAAAACACTGTTACCTTAATTAAGCGTTTGCATATAAGCAAATTTAGTACTATTAGTATTATTATTATTAATGTTATTGTTATTAATATGACGATTAAAGACAACTTTGAAACCTTTAGTGACTTTTATGTCTTCTTCTTTTTCCTCTACTAAAGTGTTAGACACAATTAAATTAGTTTAATTTCAGTTTTTCAAACATTTTATTTTAAAGCAAATTTTTGTTAAATATTATTTATATCCAACTCTATAACTCGCTTATGGTTGGTCCTACAAGAAAAATGCAAATAACTATTTTGTAGGAAATTTTATCAGCTTTAATTTTGACAGAAAGATAAAAATTGATAGGAGTAACTGTTTTCGAGATATAAGCAAAAAACCAATAAGAAAACTGTGACTGTTACTGAACAAAAATGTAATTCAGTTTTCAATGTTTGAGACGAAGACGAAACTGCAGCATTTAAAAACGACTCTGAAGACTTCAGTGACTTTTATGTCACTTCCTTTTTCTTCTAATAAAGTATTGGACCCAATAAATTAAGTGTATTTTAAATCACAAGACATTTTCTGTTAAAGCACTTTTTTTTTAAATATTAATTATTTTCAATCATATATCTCGCTTATGGTTAGTCCTACATGAAAAATGCAAATAACTATTTTGTAGGAAATTTTATCAGCTTGAATTTTAGTAAAAAGATAAAAATTGATAGGAGTAACTGTTTTCGAGACATAAGCAAGAAACCAAAACACTGTTACCTTAATTAAGCGTTTGCATATAAGCAAATTTAGTACTATTAGTATTATTATTATTAATGTTATTGTTATTAATATGACAACTAAAGACAACTCTGAAACCTTTAGTGACTTTTATGTCTTTTTCTTTTTCCTCTACTAAAGTGTTAGACTCAATTAATTTAGTTTAATTTCGGTTTTTCAAACATTTTATTTTAAAGCAAATTTTTGTTAAATATTATTTATATCCAACTCTATAACTCGCTTATGGTTGGTCCTACAAACAAATGCAAATAACTATTTTGTAGGAAATTTTATTAGCTTTAATTTTAAAAAAAAGATAAAAATTGATAGGAGTAACTGTTTTCGAGATATAAGCAAGAAACCAAAAAAATGTTACGTTAATTAAGCGTTTGCATATAAGCAAATTTAGTACTATTAGTATTATTATTATTAATGTTATTGTTATTAATATGACGACTAATGACGACTCTGAAACATTTAGTGACTTTTATGTCTTCTTCTTTTTCCTCTACTAAAGTGTTAGACACAATTAATTTAGTTTAATTCCGGTTTTTCAAGCATTTTATTTTAAAGCAAATTTTTGTTAAATATTATTTATATCCAACTCTATAACTCGTTTATGCTTGGTCCTACAAGAAAAATGTAAATAACTATTTTGTTGGAAATTTTATCAGCTTTAATTTTGAAAGAAAGATAAAATTTGATAGGAGTAACTGTTTTCGAGATAAAAGCAAAAAACCAATAAGAAAACTGTAACTGTTACTGAACAAAAATGTAATGCAGTTTTCAATGTTTGAGACGAAGTCAAAAATGCAGCATTTAAAAACGACTCTGAAGACTTCAGTGACTTTTATGTCACCTCCTTTTTCTTCTAATAAAGTATTGGACCCAACAAATTAAGTGTATTTTAAATCACAAGACATTTTCTGTTAAAACACTTTTTTTTAATTAATAATTATTTTCAAACTTATATCTCGCTTATGGTTAGTTCTACATGAAAAATGCAAATAACTATTTTGTAGGAAATTTTATCACCTTTAATTTTGGTGAAAAAGTAAAAATTGATAGGAGTAACTGTTTTCGAGATATAGGCAAAAAACAAAAAAACTGT